>NW_022436977.1:12956939-12975416 GCF_009761245.1 Sapajus apella
GTGGAGTTTAATTTAGACAGACATGTCAGGGAAGGTCTTTCGAAGTAACAGATATTAAAGCTTAAGATGTAAAAGATAAGGAGTCAGTCAGGAAACAGGTGAACTAGGGATTCCAGGCCAAGAAAATCAAGAGAAAAAATCTTGAGGCTTGATCTAGCATGGATTGTTTAAGTAGTTGAAGGACAGGTAGTGCAGGTGGCCCTTGATGGGGTGAAGAGAACGGCTAAGCTGTGAGGTAGCAGAGAATGTCATAAGATGGGATTGGTTCTCCGAATCTTCTGAAGGCAGGTGCCAAATAATGCAGGGCTCAAGGGGGTTATGTGACTGTTTTATCCAAAGTTGTTAAAGAGTTTTAAGCAAGATGAGATATCATTTTTCCATTTTTCATCCTATTTTTCCATTTCAGAAAGATGTCTCTGGCTGCTGAATAGAGAGTTGGGGAAAGGAAAGCTTAGTAGAGAGCTATTTCTAGCATTAGATTGAATATTGGTTAGGATTTGGGTGGTGGCTGTGGAGATAGAGAGAGGGGGACAAAATTTAGTTATAATACTGCATGTAGGACTTAGTGATGGATTTGACACAGAAGTGAAGGAGAGTGCATTCCTAAGGATCAGGTTTTTCCCAAGAGCAACTAACCATTTGGGTAGATATACCTGTCTGAGATGAGGATACTGCAGGAAGACATATTTAAAATGAAGTCGGAGAAGAGTTCTGTTTTGGACTTGTTGAGTTTGGGATATCTATGAGACATCTAAATAGAGATTTTAGGAAGTTATATGGATCTAGGGGTCTGGAGTTCAGTAGAAAAGTCTGGGTAGCGATAGAAATTTAGGAAAAATTGGTATTTAAACTCATGAGAGTGGGTGGGATACAATGTAAATATAAAAATAATAAGACCAAGGAGCTTGCAGTGAGTCATGATCACAGCACCGCAATCCAGCCTGGATGACAGAGTGAGACCCTGTCTCAAAAAAAAAAAAAAAAAAAAAAACACCCCACAATAGCACAATCTAATCATAAGAATAATGTTAATATAGGCTTATAATTCCAGCACTTTGGGAGGCCGAGGTGGGAGGATCAATTGAGCCAAGGAGTTAATGACCAGCCTGGATGACAGAGCGAGACCTTGTCTCTAATTATTATTATAATATATTTTTTGAGACGAGTCCTCACTTTGTCATCCAGTCCCAAGTATAGTGGCACAATATCAGCTCATGCAACCTCCGCCTCTCAAGTTCAAGTGATTCTCCAACCTCAGCTTCCCAGGTAGCTGGTACTACCATGCCCAACTAATTTTTGTATGTTTTTGGTAGAAACAGGGTTTCACCATGTTGGCCAGGCTGGCCTCAAACTCCTGACCTCAAGTGATCTGCCCACCTCGGCCGCCCAAAGTGCTGGGGTTACAGGCGTGATCCGCTTCTTCTGGCCCCATTTCTAATGTTTTTCTGAAAAGAATATCATTAATGATAATAGGTCACACTTATCAACTGCCTTCTACGTACTAAGCACTGTTCTGAGTACTTCACATATATAACTGATTTAATCTTCATGATACCCCTATGTGGTAGGTATTATTATCCTCATTATAGACAGTACCTAGAAAAGACACAGAACTATTAAACTCAGAAAGTCCTTTCCTAAAGCCTGAACTATTACTATTATTTTGAGATGAGTCTTGTTATGTTGCTAAGGCTTGTCTCAAACTCCTGGGTTCATATGATCCTCCCACTTCAGCCTCTCAAGTACCAGGGTTTACAGGTGTGCGTGTCACCATGCCCCACGCTAAAGCCTGAGCCTGAACTCTTTTTTTTTTTAAGACAGGATCATGCTGTGTCACCCAGGCTAGAGTGCAATGGCAACACCTTTGCTCACTGCAGCCTTGACCTCCCGGGCTCAAGCGATCCTCCCAACCTCAGCCTTCCAAGTAGCTGGGCCTACAGGCACATGCTATCACACCTGGCTAATTCTGTTCATTTTTTGTAGAAGTAAGGTCTTACTGTGTTGCCCAGGCTGGTCTTGAACTCCTGGACTCAAGCAGTTCTCCTCCGTTGGCTTCCCAAAGTGCTGGGATTACAGGCATGAGCCGCTGTGCCTGGCAAGCCTGATTCTTAACAGCACACTAAAAGAGACAGGAGACTTAGCTTAGGGGTCTGGGCAATTCTAATATTTACAGATGGGGTAGAGAATGTAGAGCTGGCACAGAAAATGGGAAAGGAATGATTAGAGAGGCAGGAAGGAACCATGCCAGGCCAGAGTGTTCCAGTTAGGCTGCCAGGGTCAGTGGTGAAACACTGCTGAAAGGTGGGCCCTTAAAGGACACATAAGAATTGCATGGGTGATAAGGACGGGGAAAGGTTTTGGTGGGCAATTTGAGTAGAGACAGATACAAAGGAACTAGCTGCTGTTTGCAGTTGTTAGAGGGTTGAGTGCTAGGCCAGGAGAGGTGAGAGATGTCACTAGAGAAGTTGACAGGTGCCAGATCGTGAAATATGTGTAATGTTCTGTGTTAGTCTATTTTCGTACTGCTATAAAGAAATACCTGAGACTGTGTATTTATAAAGAAAAGAGGTTTGATTGGCTCCCAGTTCCACAGGCTATATAGGATGCATGGCTGGGGAGGCCTCAGAAAATTTACAATCATGGCAAAAGGTGAAGGGAAGCAGGCACATCTGGCTGGAGCAGGAGGACAAGAGAGGGTGGGAGGTGCTATACACTTTTAAACAACCAGGTCTTGCTATAACTCACTATCACAAGAACAGCACTAAACGGGAAATCTTCCCCCGTGATCCAGTTACCTCCCATCAGGACCCATCTTCAACCTTGGGGATCAAAATTTGACATGAGATTTGGGTCAGTACACAGACTGAAACCCTATCATTTTGCCACTGGCCCCTCCCAAATCTTATGTCCTTCTCACACTGCAAAATACATTCATGCATTCCCATTAGTCCAAAGTCTTAACTTATTCCAGCATTAACTCAAAAGTTCAAAGTCTCATTTGAGACAAGGCTAGTCCCTTCTGCCTATGACCCTGTAAAATCAAAAACAAGTTAGTTACTTCCAAGATGTAATGGGAATACAGGCATTGGGTAAATACTCCCTTTACAAATGGGAGAAATCAGCCAAAGGAAAGAGGCTACAAACCCCATGCAAGTGCAAAACCCAACAGGGCAGTCCTTAAGTCTTAATGCTCCAAAATAATCTCCTTTGGCTCCATATCTCAAATCTGTTGCTAGGAGCGGGCCCCCAAGGCCTTGGGCAGCTCCTCCCCTGTGGCTTTGCAGGACTCAGCCCCCACGGCTGCTCTCCGAGTCTGGGATTGAGTGCCATTGCCTTTTCCAGGCACATGAGGAAACTGTTGTTGTGTTTGCCATTCTGGGGTCTGGAGGACAGTTGCTCTCTTCTCATAGCTCTACTAGGCAGTGCTCCAGCCCCACATTTGACCTCTGTATTGCCCTACTAGAGGTTCTCCACAAGGGCTCTGCCAATGCAGCGGGCTTCTGTGTTGACTCCCAGGCTTTTCCATACATCTGAAATCTAGCCAGATTGATTCTTTTGAATACTTTGCTGCTTAGAAATTTCTTCCACCCGATACTCTAAAATCTCTCTTAAGTTCAAAATTCTACAGATCCCTAGAGCAAGGGTACAATGCTATCAGTCTCTTTCCTAAAGCATAGCATGAGTGACCTTTACCCCAATTCCCAGTAAGTTCCTCATTTCCATCTGAGTCCTCCTCAGCCTCGCCTTCACTGTCCATATCACTATTAGCATTTTGGTCATAACCATTCAATAGGTCTCTAGGAAGTTCCAAACTTTTATCTTCCTATCTTCTTCTGAGCCCTCTAAACTGTTTCAACCTCTGCCCATTACCCAAGTCTAAAGCCATTTCCACCTTTTCAGGGATCTTTATAGCAATGCCCCACGCTTCAGTACCAGTTTTCTGTATTAGTTCGTTCTTGCATTGCTATAAATAAATATGTGAGGGCCAGGCGTGGTGGCTCATGCCTGTAATCCTAGCATTTTGGGAGGGTGAGGCAGGTGGATCATGAGGTCAAGAGTTCAAGATCAGTCTGGCAAGATGGTGAAACCCCGTCTCTACTAAAAATACAAAAATTAGCCAGGCGTGTTGGCGCATACCTGTAATCTCAGCTACTCGGGAGACTGAGGCAGAGAATTGCTTGAACCCAGGAGGTGGAGGTTGCAGTGAGCCAAAATCCTGCCACTGCACTCCAGCCTAGGTCACAGAGGGAGACTCCATCTTAAGAAAAAAAAAAAAAAAAAACCTGACACTGGGAATTTATAAAGAAAAGAGGTTTGATTGGCTCATGATTCTGCAGGATGTACAGAAACCATGGCTGAGGAGGCCTCAGGAAGCTTCCACTCATGGTGGAAGGCCAAATGGGAATGGACACATCACATAGCAAGGATGGGGGGGGCGGGGAGAGAGAGAGAGAGAGAGAAGAGAGCGCCAGCAAGAGTGTGAGTGAGTGAATAGCCATCTTGCAAGAACTCACTATCACAAAGACAGCACCGAGCCATGTGGGATCTGCCCCCATGATCCAAACATCTTCCATTAGGCCCTACCTCCAGCATTAGAAATTATAATTTAACATGACATTGGCTGAGGACAAATATCCAAACCATATCATTCCTCCCCTGACCCCTTCCAAATCTCATGTCCTCACATTGCAAAATACAATCATACCTTCCCAACAGTCCCCTGAAGACTTGACTCATTCTGCTGTTAACTCAAAAGTCCAAGTCCAAAGTCTTATCTGAGACTTTTCTCTGTTTACCTCTGAGCTCGTAAAATCAAAATAAGTTGATTACTGCCAAGATATCATGGCAGTATAGGCATTTCTCCCATTCCAAAAGGGAGAAATTGGGCAAAAGAAAGGGACTACAGGCAAGTTTGAAATGGTAGCAGGGCAGTCATTATATCTTAAAGATCCAAAACAATCTCCTTTGACTACACGTACCATCCAGGAAACACTGATAGGAAGAGTGGGCTTCCAAGACCTTGGGCAAATCTTTGTCTGTGGCTTCGTAGGATTCAGCCCCTAGGGCTATTCTTATGGGTTGGAGTTGAATGTCTGTGGCTTTTCCAGGCTGAAGGTGCAAGCTGCCAGTGGATTTATGATTCTGGGATCTGGAGGATGGTGGTCCCCTTCTCACAGCTCCACTAGGCAATGCCCCATTGCAACTCTGTGTGGGGCCTTCAACCCCACATTTCCCCTTGGCACTGCCCTAGTAGAGGTTCTCTGTGAGGGCTTTGCCCCTGCAGCAGGCTTTTGCCTGGGCACCCAGGCTTTCTGATACATCCTCTGAAATCCAAGCAGAGGCCGCCAACCATTCTTCATTGTTTATTCTATACATCTTAGGCTTAACATCACATGGAATCTGCCAAGGCTTATGGCTTGCGTTCTTCAAAATGGCAGCTCAGTCTGTACCCAGGCCTCTTTGAGCCTTGGCTGGAGCTGGAGCAGCCAGGATACAGGAAGCGGTGTTCTGAAGCTGTGCAGGGTAGTGGGGCCCTGGGCCTGGCTCTCTACACCGTAATGTCCTCCTAGGCCTCTGAGCCTGTGATGGGAGGGGCTGCTGGAAGGTCTCTGAAATGCCTTCAAGGCCTTTTCCCCATTGACTTGGCTCTTAGCACTTGTCTCTCTTTCAGTTACGCAAATTTCTCTAGCAAGTGGTTGCTACTCCACAGCCTGCTTGGATTTCTCTCTTGAAAGAGCTGTCTCTGCCACATGGCCAGCCTGCAAATTTCCCCAACTTTTATGCTCTGCTTCCTGCTTAATTATATATTTCAATTTTAAATCACTTCTTTGCTTCTACACCTGAGTATAGGCTGTTCAAAGCAGTCAGGCCACCTCTTAAATGCTTTTCTGCTTTGAAATTTCTTCTGCCAGACCTTAAATCATCACTCTGAAGTTCAGAGTTTCACAGATCCCCTAGGGCATTGGCCACAGTCCAGCAAGTTCTTTGCTGAGGCATAACATACATGACCTTTGCTTCAGTTCCAGTAAGTTCCACATTTCCATAGGAGACCTTCTCAGCCTGGCCTTCACTGTCCATATCACAATCATCATTTTGATCACAACCATTTAACCAGTCTCTAAGAAGTTCTAAACTTTCTTCTTCCTGTCTTCTTCTGAGCCTTCCATATGTTTCCAACCTCTACCGTTACTTAGTTCCAAAGTTGCTTCTACATTTTCAGGTATCTTTACGGCTGTCTCTCACTCCCAGTATCAATTTTTTGTGTTAGTTCATTCTTGCACTGCTATAAAGAAAGACCTGAGACTGGGTAATTTATAAGAAAAAGAGTTTAATTTAATTGGCTTACGGTTCTGCAGGCTATATAGAAAGCATGACGGCATCTGCTCCTAGGGAGACCTCAGGGAACTTTCATGATGGAAGGCAAGGCAGGAGCAGACACATCACATGGCAAAAAGCAGGAGCAGGAGACAGAGAAGGTTGGGGGAAAGTTGCAACACATTTTTAAATGACCAGATCTTACAAGAACTCACTATCACAAAGAATAACAAGCCGTGAGGGATCTGCCCACATGATGCAAATACCTCCCACCAGGCCTCACCTCCTGCACTGGGGATTACATTTCAACATGGGATTTGGGCAGGGACAAATATCCAAACTGTGTCATTTCCCAAGTTATCAGCAGACCTAGAAATGTCGATTCCAAAGCTGGGGAACAGCACAAAGGGAGCTGCCTGTTAAAAACAGAAGGGAAATACATACTGGCTCCTGTCTATTATTTCCCAGGCACTATTTTGGTACCTTATCCATATTGTCTCATATGATGTGTGTGTCGTTTGATGTTTAATTTCATGATTCCTTAAATCTCACCATGTTAAGACATTTTAGTTAAAATTTTAAAAATTACCCATGACTTATTTCATCACTATGTCATTTATTAGAGTGATAGATATTCTGCGTCAGAGGAAGACCTCTATATAAAGATACCTGTGCATATTTAACATGACTTCCTTTTTATACCTTTCTCTACACTGAAAGCAAGTGTTGAAAATGGTAGAAAAGTGTTTTGCTTAGTTGAGCAACTTTGGTCATAATCAGGAGAAAGTGATTCAATGAGATTGTGTTTTTCCTGCTCTTTCTTATACACACCATGTTTTGAAATCAGCAATCTTTCTAGGCTTGAATTCTGCTTCTGTCATTTATTAGCTGACTGACTTTCGGGCAAGTTATCTAACTTCTCTCAGATGTTTTGTTGAATAAGGGGCTTCTTTAATAATAACAATTATAAAGCATATTGTGAGAATTAAGTAAAGGAAAGTTAGGACTTTTCTTTATCCTAATCAAAGCCCTGGGATGAATACAACCTGTATGGTTCCTTTCCTTGTTGGTGATACAGCTTTACCTTTATTTTACTTATTTAGAATTTTGTAGTTTAAAATACCACCAGCTAATTATAGATAGAAATACTAATTTTTCTTGATGTGCTTATTAAGACTGTTCTTAAGAAGTGAGACCTAGTTCTGAAAATAATCTTTACAAGAATGTTAAATAACTACAGTGTCTAAAAATATTCATTCCAAAGCTCTGTCATCTCACATAAAATTTTAGAAAAATAAGAATATTTACTTTTTGCCACTTAATGGTGACAAAATATATTCGTCAATTTGCAACTTCTTGTTTTCTTCTTAAATTTAAAATGATAATTTCAGTGTCTGGTGGGAGTTGACTTGAACTTGATTTACTTTTTTTTTTTTTGGAGATAGAGTCTTGCTCTGTTGCCCAGGCTGGAGTGTAGTGGCATAATCTCGGCTCACTGCAACCTCCGCCTCTCAGGTTCAAGCAATTCTTATGCCTCAGCCTCTCGAGTAGGTGGGACTATACAGGGCCTGTCACCACACCCAGCTAAGTTTTTGTATTTTAGTAGAGATGGGGTTTCACCATGTTGCTCAGGCTGGCCTCGAACTCCTGAGCTGAGACAGTCCACCTGCCTCAGCCTCCCAAAGTGTGATTTACTTTTAAACCAGGTACATTTCATAGTATATGCAAGGTAACTTCCAGAGTCAGCAAAAAGTAACAATTTTAAGTCAACCCTATGATTTTGTTCATTTATAGAAGTTTATGAGCTTGAGATCATTCATTAAAATTCTAGTCTTCAGCATCTTCAGATTGTTTTTTTGCTGTTATTGTCTAACCTCATTTTTGGCAGAGCCTTCGTTCTGTGGTCAGAGCCCATTGGAACGCTGCAGGATGGATGCCAAGCTGATTGGTGTGGCTTTGACATCCTATCTTGGATGAGACATTCTTAAGTTTCATCAGATGACATGGGCCAGTTTAATAGCTATTTTCATTATGATACGAAGAACAATTTGGGTGGAGGAGGGGAATTTCTTAATAATAAGATCTACTGTTTTAACAATGGGTGAGCATAGTGGAGCAGAAAGAATGTATGGCTTCTAGAGTAGACTTTGAACCTCATTTCTACCATGTTTAAGGTTTAAGTCTCAATAGCTGTTAAATGGGTTAGTATTGGGTTTAGTTATTATGATTATTCGAATGAAATTATACATGTAAAATACCTGGACCTCTACTGGCACACAAAAAGTGCGCAATAAATGTTAGCTCTGGTTCCTTACAAGCCTTTGCTAAGTCCTGTCAAGCAGAGTTGGTTGTCATTCAGCTCTTCAGCAGCATTTTTGTGATGCTGCAGTGAGGCACAGGCCACTTCTGCTCTTCACTTCTCAATTCTACCCAGAATGCACCATGTGTTCAGCACTCCACACCGCTTTTTTTCTCTTACTCCCATTTTACTGTGACCCCTTACCCTGCTCTAGACCCTCTGGCTTTCCTTTCTTTCCATCTGTTCCCCTCCTTTGCTGCTCCAGGAGAGAGCTGGGGGAGGTGGTGGTGCCAGCATTTCTTTTCCTTCTGAGGAAGGAATTTGTGGTAGGGTTTGGGTGGGGACCGAATCTCTGTTCTGGAGGTCAGGGTAGCTTCCACTCTAAACACACAAACATGAAGGGAAGAGTTGTGGGTTTACTGGGTGTGGGAGGAGCAAAAAGGATGCCTCATTACTTCTCTGCTCGCCACGGGCCTGGCTCTTTTTCCTTCTGTCACACAAATAACTTTGATGCTTCATGCATCTTTCTCTGTTTCTGGAAATTACAGAGCCTTTCAGAAGATTTTGGGAGGGTTTGGTAAGACCGATAATACTTTTTGTCTACCCTCTTGAAAACTAAAAACACTCATACAACAAAAGTTATTTTGAAAAATTGTTATGGGCAGGCCCTGTGTTAAGTGCTAAAGAGACAAAGTTTAAAAAGATGCAGCTCTCCTTGCAAGGAACTCATAGTCTCTGGAGATAGGCACCCAAAGTCATCATTTAGTGGGATAAGGGTTCTAGCAGCAGATCATATAAGATAATGGAGATGTTGAGAATGGAGGGCCAAAGGAGGAGAAGTTAGGAAAGGCTTCCTAGAGGAGGTAGCACTTGAACACAGAATTGAGGGATAAATAGAAGCTTGCTGCTGAAGAGGGAGGAAATTATGTTTCAGATGGAGGAGATAGCTACAGCAAAGCATACAAGTGTGAAACAGCATGGCTTGCTCAGGGTAGAGTCAACCAATAGTTTTCTATAACTCGAAGATAATAGTGGCAAGTGAAAATTGGTGGAGAAGGGGATGAAATGTTTAAGAATATATTCCATCAAGGGACTTCAACAGTATAAATAATATTCTACTTCTGAACCTAAGTGGTGGACATATGGAAATTCACTACATCATTCTTTCATTCAACAAATTATTTATACACACAAACATGCACACACACTCACACACATATATTCTTTTGTATGTATGACGTATTTCACAACAAATTAAAAAAATACAAAATATACAATGACTAAGAGGGACAATTTTCTAGATTTCCTGATTTCTTTAACATTTTTTTTTCCTTTTTCCTGGAAAGCTCATCATGTGCTTTTAGAATAATAGTAGTTCCTGAATTTTTTATGCCAAAAACATGCCCTAAGGGCTATGTGAATTACTTCATAATCATATGGAACAACCACATTAGTGTCAGATTTCAGAGGAAGGGTTGTTGGTGACATTTCACAATTTCTCTCCTGCTTTAGTTCATAGCTCAGAGGAGCACTTAGTTTTCATAATAGGCTTGTTTGAATTGTGACATAAAGCATTCATTTTTCCAGACATTCACAATAGGGTATCAAAAGTGAGCCATGGCAGATTCCGAATTGCCAGGCTGCTCATGATTTAATACAGAAGCTAAGAAAGATGTGCACTTGTGCTATATGAAAAGCAAATAATATATGTGGAAGTTAGGGGGAGAAGAGAGATCATATGGGTCAAATTCTTTGGGTTTTGAGGGCTGGTTAATTTACCCTATTAGTGTTGTTAGTCTTGTTCCCAAAGTGTCTGGGGCATCAGAAGCAGTTGCTTTTCATGCCCACACCTCCAGTGTTCCTTAACGGACAAAATGCAAGTTAGCAAAACTTTGAATGAGTCATCTGTATCACAGTCAAGAGCCTCTTAAGTGTTGTAATGGTAGTAGGATACCAAAAGAAAGATGACTGGTGGGCCAGGCGTGGTGGCTCATGCCTGTAATCCCAGCACTTTGGGAGGTCGAAGTGGGCAGATCACCTGAGGTCAGGGGTTCAAGACCAGCCTGGCCAACATGGCAAAACCCCATCTCTACTAAAAATACAAAAATTAGCCGGGTGTGGTGGTGCATGGCTGTAATCCTAGCTACTCAGGAGGCTGAGGCAGGAGAATCACTTGAATCCAGGAGGCGGAGGTTGCAGTAAGCCGAGATTGCGCTACTGCACGCCAGCCTGGGCAACAGAGCAAAACTACATCTCACCAAAAAAAAAGAAAGAAGGATGGCTGGCGCCTCCTTAAACATGCAAAACTGTGTATAACCCCTGAGAAGGTAAGGGCACTGCTGGGTGAGCCAACTTTGTTTGGTGCCCTTCTCTGGCACGTACTAGCGCCAGCATGTTCCTTGAACACGCCTTTCTAGTGCTCTTCTTTTAGACTCTGTCAAAATCACCTCATCACTGCCAGTCAAACCTCATTAAATTGTATTGTGGAAGGACAGATGTGTTTTATTTTCCTTGCAAGCTATTATGCATCTTAAATCTGTGCTAGCATTATTTTCTCAGATTTTAGCTATTATGAAAAATATAGCCCGTCTTCATTTTATTCTTATTTTTTTTTTATCAAATTGTTCATTTGAATTGTCACAAATCTTTGATGTGCATTTACATTTTATCTAGTTTAGGTTTATTTTCTCATTTCTCCCTCTCCTAGGTTTTTTTCTTTAATCATACTACCTCAAATCTCAGGCTCTTCTTTTTCCTTCTCCTACCTGTTTCTACATGATAATTTACTCCTTCTTTGCCTACTACTTCGTGAATCTCTCTTCTGTAAGCCTCTGATTCGTGCCCCATCTCAACCCTGCTTGGTCGCCTCAAACCCTGGTATGGCTTCACGGAAAACCCTGAGCTAAGCCTGTAGAATGCTGACATTTTTCTCATCTCTTTTCCTTCTCTTGCCTTATCTCAGTCTTAAGTAAAACGGCACATATGTGCTGCCCACAAACTATGGGCCAGGAACTTGGCTGACCTCAGAGGGGATTCAAAGATGGCTTTGAAAGAATATATAGTCTGGTATAGTGTGGTAGGTAGATTCATAAATAACTAAAATAAGGTCTCAGGTAGCAATAAGTGAGATGTTTGAGAGATTCACAAGATAAAGAGGGACTAGATTTAGAGTAGTGTGAGTGGAGAAGAGGAAACAGGGATCACTGAAAGAGAGCCTAATCCTTTATTAGCTAATCATGAGAGAACCCAGTTCCATATCAGGGGCCTTCCCTTGCCTTGCTGGGGGTTGTGTCTGGTTTGATTCACTTTGGCCAGGGTTATCATTTTCTAACTGCTTCTGTTTCACCAGGAGGGCCTTCTGCAGTCTTAGTGGGCAGTGTCTATCCCTGTTTCAGATTCTTGCCTGTCTCACACTGTATCCCATTTCTAGGTTTCTCATATGATCCAGTGGCCTTGTCTTCTTGCCTGCCTTCCCCCAGTCTTCTCACCGGATGTGACTGGACAAGTTTAGTCCTATTCCTGCCATGTGTATTTGCGTTGTGGCCTGGGGGAGGAGTGGGAGGTAGGACTGAAAGTGAAGAAGGCAGTAGGAAGTGGCATGTCAGGTTGAGATTTCCCTATTTCAGCACTTAAGGTATATATCCTCAAATTGACCCCCTTCTGGTATAGTTATTTCTACAGGGTCACTGATCTCATTGGTTAAGATGGAAAAGAACCACAGAAAGACAGTGGTAATAATAGGATGTTTTCTGACCTATTTCTCCTTGGATGCTTTCCCCAGAGATAAAGCTAAGATAAAGAGGAAGTTGGTTATCTGGGTGGTGTTTGGTGTTTAAATACCTTGCTTCTGGTGAATGTGAGGGCCTTAGCCTCCCACTGGTTATTTGTAAGTGTTGTTAACATCTAGCCCTTAGAAATCTAGTCTTTGGCAAAGTACCCACTCTTTGCAAAATACTTGTGCAAATTTGAGCTGGAGCTCCCTAATGACACAGAGCAGGAAGGCACTTTCTAAATTTAAAGTCTCCTCATGTTTAGGCACTGGTCAGTCATGCTTTTACAAAATCACATGGACACATTTTTCTTTTTTTGTATTTTAATCACTCAAGGTAATAGGTCATTTCGTGACTCTGAATCTCTCTTTTTTTTTTTTTTTTTTTTTGGTGGAGTCTCGCACTGTCACTCAGGCTGGAGTGCAGTGGTGTGATCTCAGCTCACTGCAACCTCCACCTACTGGGCTCAAGCAGTCCTCCCACCTCAGCCTCCTGAGTAGCTGGAATTACAGGCAAGCATCACCATGCCTGGCTAATTCTTGTATTTTTTTTTTTGAGATTTCGTACTTTGTTTTTTAATACATTATAATCTAGCTTATTTGACTAACAGTTTCTCCATCTCTTTATCAAGAGCATGAATAGTCTTCCTCCAGAGTCTTTTCCAGCTGCATAAATTCAACTTATTCTAAGGAGACTCTCCTCCAGTCAGCTGGCTCCTTCCTGGTGCTTTGCTCAGGCTTCTTGGGATCTGTCCTGCCTATGTTCTTCCTCTCAAGGATAGTTCTGTATCTTACCTTGGAAAAGGTCACGACCCCAGAGACACTCAGAATTGGATAGGTTCTCAAAGCTCACTTAGTCTACCTTACTTTCTAGTGCCTGAGTCACCTCTATACCATCCCTGCCAAGTGGTGGTCCAGGGTCTAGTTGAAAACCTCCAGTACCATGAAACTCATTGCTTTGACCATAATTTTTGTATTTTTAGTATAGGTGGGAGTTTTGCCATGTTGGCCAGCCTGGTCTCGAACTCCTGACCTTAAGTGATCTGCCTGCCTCGGCCTCCCAAAGTACTGGGATTACGGGAGTGAGCCACCATGCCCGGCCCGACTCTGAATCTCCTTATATTTATGTGTCTTTTCTGGAATCAGTAATGCCTTCCAGAAAAAGCTACAAAAATGCTGTCTTTGCAAAGTAATCAGAGTGGGAGCAGTTAGTACATGGAAATATTTATTGTATGAGTAAGGGTTTAATGATATGTACAGATATTACTCAGTTTATCGACTGTGTACCTGAGAAAAAAAGTTGTAAAACAAATTTCAGTAACACGTTTGATGTACGACATTAGAAATCACTTCCTATGGAAAAAACAGTAACAATCCCACCCTGTACTTATATATTGGTTTATGCTTTTCGTGAAGTTTCTATGTGGGTAAGCCTTTGCAATAAACTGGAAGACTATTGTCATCTTTTTTTTTTTTTTTTTTAAGACAGAGTCTTGCTCTGTCACCCATGCTAGAGTGCGGTGGCATGATCTCTGCTCACCACAACCTCAGCCTCCTGAGTTCAAGAGATTCTCCTGCCTCAGCTTCCGGAGTAGCTGGGATTACAGGTGCACCACCATGCACAGCTAATTTTTTTTTATTTTTAGTAGAGACAGGGTTTCACCATGTTGGCCAGGCTGGTCTCGAACTCCTGACCTTGTAATCTGGCCGTCTTGGCCTCCCAAAGTGCTGGGATTACAGGCGTGAGCCACCACGCCCGGCTGTCATCCTCATTTTATAGTTGCCTGAAATAAAGGCAAAGGCTCATCTGGTAGCCCTGGGACTAGAACCTATAGTCTAGTTCCATACTCTTTTCTCTGCAAACTGTTTAGATTAAAAGTTTATATGTGTTGATAATAAGAGAAAATCAAAGCAATTTAGTGAGCTTTTAATCATGCTACTTATATTCAATTTAAAGAGATGCCTTTTATTCTGATCTTTCAATAAATTCTTACTAAGCACCAGCTCTGTGTCAGGTACTGTTCTAAGTACTGCTTATAGTGTTGAACAATGCAGACACAGAACTTATGTTCTAATGAGAGAAGAGAGACAGTAGGTAAGTAAATAAATAATAACATATCAGAAAGTGATTTCAAATAGTGAATGAGGGCTCTGAAGAATGTAAAATAGAGAAGGGTAGTAGTTTCGTTTGATTTCAGCTAGAAAGATCCGGGACAGCTTCTCTGAAGAGGTTTACATTTGAGCTAACATCTAAGTAAGAAGGAGGCAGGCATAAGCAGATCTGGGAGAAGTACATTATAAAGGGATTAATAAGGGCCAGGGTCTAGAGACAGGAGCAAACAAACCCGCATTCCTGAAGAACTAAAATAAGATCTGTGTGGTCTCGGCTTAGAGGTCAGCAGACAAAGGAAAGGACTGGTCATTAAGGCCATTGTAGACCAAGGTAAGGAATTTGCATGTTACTGTGATGGCTATTTGTCCTACAGTTTTCTTGTTAAAAATGTCCTTTATTTTATAAAATGAGGGTGACATTAGTTAGTAGATTGGTGTTTAAGTATGTTGCCTCTGCTGAGTGTGAGGGCCTTTCCTCTACTTATCTGTAAGTGCTCCCAATACTTAATGATTTTATAATCTTACTTGGCAAGACTAAAAGTTAGTATTAACTAACTAATTAGCCTTATGTCAGTCCCCAAACTTTAAAAAAAAAATTTTACCAGCCATGAAATCTGGTAGTTTGGAAACTATGGCAGTATACCACAGCAGCTTCCCAATAGGAAGGTTTGAAAATATTTGTCAGTAATGAGGTTAACATAGTATCTTGGACAGTGACATGCTGAAATGTTTTTCTTACAGGAGATGTTTAATTTAAATTATCTTGAATTTCAGATCTACCTCTCCTTTTGTTCACCCACTTTCTTTTCTCTTTCTGCTATCCGTAAGTTCATCACTAGGTCATTTAAATTTCTCTTGTACTTGGGAACAACCTTGTTACAAGCTTCCAGAACTTTGTGCCCAGTACTTAGAATAGTCACTACATTATCACAGTTCTTCGGGAGGTTGCTCTACATTTAACATACTCAAATCCAAATGCTCTTTCTCAAAGCTCCAAGTAAATTAGTACCCTGATTATTGTTAAAATGAAATCTAGAGGTGAATTTACATGAAATGAGGATATAGATACAGGCCAGAGACCAGGTTCAGTCTGGCCTGTGCCAGCCATATTTGATTGCATCATGTCTTTCCTTTGCTGGCTGTATCTAGGATTCCTATTTTCTTATGTGATTTGTTCATAAAAATGGGCATTTGGGTTTAGTGTATGCTTGTTTTAAAGGGAAATTTCTTCCCAGAGAGCCCAAGCACATAAAATACTTCTTCAATGAGGTATTTAAAAGATTCATGCATATTACTATGTTTTGTTCTTTTCTTCAAAACTGATCGCATAATCTTCTGGCTTAAGTCCAGAGAGTGTCTAGTTGTGGCAAAATATTTGCTGCTTTAGGAATCCCTAATGATTACCATGCCTTTTTAATGGTGTTGAAAATACAGGAGCTAAGTTTATTAGTGACTAGATGTGCCATTTTTACCATTTCCCACTCATCTTTATAAAATAATGAGGGCAAAATGTTGAACAGTGTCTTTTCAGTTTTTAAAAATTTGTTATTTTTATTCTCCTCTTCTCCCTACTATGATGGCTACTAAAGGATGTCCAAGAAATCACTAAGGCTTTGTGGAGCACGTGATGCAAACCGCAGTGAAAAATCTAAATTGTAAACCCATCCATAGAAAGATGGCTGTGCTGTTGAAACTGGCAGAGCCACAACACTAAAGCTTCAAAAATAGATGTATACATTTTAACCTAAAATTACACTTTCAGGTGGCATTTACTGTATAAATCAAGGAGACATTTAATTTATCAAGCTTTGATCATGACTGTTTTTTGAGAACACACTTTTTATATAATTTAGGAATGGTGGTGCTATGAGGGCTAAAATATTTTTTGTTTACTAATTTAAAAAGTAAATTTCAGCCTGGCATGGTGGCTCACACCTGTAATCCCAGGACTTTGGGAGGCTGAGGCGAGTGAATCACCTGAGGTCAGGAGTTTGGAGACCAGCCTGACCAACATGATGAAACTCCGTCTTTACTAAAAATACAAAAATTAGCCAGTGTGGTGGCAGGCGCCTATAATTCCAGCTACTCAGGAGGCTGAGGTAGGAGAATCGTCTGAACTTGGGAGGCAGAGGTTGCTGTGAGCCGAGATCAGCCCACTACATTCTAGCTTGGGCGACAAGAGCAAAACTTTGTCTCAAAAAAAAAGTAAATTTCATATTGACCGAGATTTCTTTTTTCATAAATTGTTTAATTATAAATAGTCATAATATGTTTATATATTATCGTAAAATAATTGACTTGCTAGTTTAAATTTGTTTGTTTTTGTCTTCTAGTTTGCCAGGGTTTGGATACCTGATCCAGAGGAAGTCTGGAAGTCAGCAGAGCTGCTCAAAGATTATAAGCCAGGAGATAAAGTCCTCCTGCTTCATCTCGAGGAAGGAAAGGTGAGGTCTCACATTCATTTGTTGTCATTGGCATAAAGTGAAGGGAGTTCAAAAGTGTAAGTTTACTGTGAAGTAAACTCCCAATGGAAGTTAAATTTTGAATTTATATAAAATTTTTGCTTACAAAATTGGTAAAAATGGTAAACTCAATTTTCTATCCTGATAGCATTTTTAATGGTATAGTGAAAATAGCAGATACTTGAAAAAGCTTTTATTTTGGCCTATGAATTTATTATGATTATCAGGTTTAGATTCACATCTATTCCTAAAACTCTTGCATTTAACTGGTGTGCTATGGGGAGTGTCTGTAGTGTTTTTAAAAAGAGGCTTGGTGCCAGGTTTTAGAGGAGACTCATTGGTGGCAGGATGGAGAGCAACACTGAGGGAAAGACACTAGTTGGGACAAAGGCAGGGAAGAATTAGGCCAATTAGGAGAGTTTTGAATACCAGACAAGGGATCAACTTATTCAACATTTACAGGTCATCTGCTCTGTGTTAGGTGAAATGTTCTGCACTTTGGACTGGATTTACTCATGTTAAATTTCACAGCAACCTATGGTTTGACAGTTGTCATAATCACTATTTTTCAAATAAAAAAGCCAAACCTCAGAGTCATTAAGTAGTTTTGCTTGAGGTCATACGGCCAGGAAATGACTTGTGGAATTTGAAGTGAGATTTGAACACAGATGACTCTAAGATGAGTGCTTATACTATTTGACTACATTGGATTTTTGCAGATTACTGGCCATGACAAGTTGCTTAAGGTGATGTTTACCATGTTATTCTCTGTAAAGTTACTGTTTTCCCTTTGTAATTAATGAATATCATTGTGTTAGGGCAGATACCTTGAGGCCACTCATATATCCTGTTTCTCCTTAAACATCGACTGCTAATTTTGTGAAATGTTCATTAGTATGTCTTGCCTGCAGCAAGTATCATTGTTGTGTTCTAGTGGTGATTCTCCATGTCTTTCCTTCCTTTTATATTTATTAACTAGAATTCTTCTATAGGGAAGGAAGTATTGTTTCTTCTCCCCCATTTATTTATTAATTTAATCATTTATTTGTTTATTATGGGCCCATGGGTATTTCTTTTATATTCTTCATTACTATCATTATTTATTTATTTTTTTTTTTTTTGGTTGTTGTTGTTTTTTTTTTTGAGATGGAGTTTCACTCTTGTTACCCAGGCTGGAGTGCAATGGCGCGATCTTGGCTCACCGCAGCCTCTGCCTCCTGGGTTCAGGCAATTCTCCTGCCTCAGCCTCCCGAGTAGCCGGGACTACAGGCACACGCCACCATGCCCAGCTAATTTTTTGTATTTTTAGTAGAGACGAGGTTTCACCATGTTGACCAGGATGGTCTCGATCTCTTGACCTCGTGATCCACCCGCCTCGGCCTCCCAAAGTGCTGAGATTACAGGCGTGAGCCACCGCACCCGGCCTACTATCATTATTTATTTTTTCAAACAAATTATTCTGGCTTTGATCATTAAGATTGCTCTTAGATTGAGTCCTTTGTTTTTTTGACAGGTCCCTA
>NW_022436977.1:12980416-13073397 GCF_009761245.1 Sapajus apella
CCCTAGTGACTGGGGCCACAGGCGTGAGCTACCATGCCTGGCTAATTTATTTATTTGTTTATTTAGTAGAGATGGAGTCTCAATATGTTGCCCAGGCTATTCTTGAACTCCTGGGCTCAAGCAGTCCTCCCCCCTTGGCCTCCCAAAGTGCTGGAATTATAGGCATGAGCCACTGTGCCTGGCTTTTTTTTCTTTTTCTTTTTTTTTTTTAATGTAGCACTTCTCCTGGTCCCCCAAGATACCTAACGTGTTTCCCCTTTCCCAGCCCTGGTACTTTGTATTGGAGGATAGTATTTGGCAACCAAAGTCTGAGTACTAGGTATGCTCATTGCTACTGAGATGACACCAGTTCTACGTCCTTTTAACATACAGAGCTAGAAAAATATTTACATAGATAGATACTAATATGTATGCATACTATACTAATGTATACACAACCATCTATGCTTATTTTATGTCTATGTTTATATATGTATGTATTTGTATATATGTATCATATATATGTAATTTTTTTTTAGAGATGTGTGTCTTGCTGTGTTGCCCAGGCTGGTCTTGTACTGCTGGGCTCAAGCAATTCTTTTACCTTGTCCTCCCAACGTGCTGGGATTACAGCCATGAGTCACTGCACTTGACCGACCTACCTACCTACCTACCTTCCTTCCTTCCTTCCTTCCTTCCTTCCTTCCCTCCCTGCCTCCCTCCCTTCCCTCCCTCCCTCCCTCCCTCCTTCCTTCCTTCCTTTCCTTCCTTCCTTCCTTCCTTCCTTCCTTCCTCTCTCTCTCTCTCTTTCTTTTTCTTTCTTTTTCTTTCGAGACTGAGTCTTGCTCTGTCACTCAGGCTGAAGTGCAGTGGCATGATCTCAGCTCACTGCAAACTCTGCCTTGTGGGTTCAAACCAGTCTCATTCCTCAGCTTCCTGAGTAGCTGGGAATACAGGCACACGCCACCATGCCTGGCTAATTTTTATGTTTTTAGTAGAGATGGAGTTTGCCATGTTGGCCGGGCTGGTCTTGAACTCCTGCTCTCAGGTGATCTGCCTGCCTTGGCCTCCAAAGTGCTGGGATTACAGGCATGAGGCACCGCTCCCAGCCTTGACCTTAAAAAAACCTGTGAGTTAATAAGGATCCTTTTTTCTCCAGTCCACTGCCACCAGGTTCATTCTATTATTCTTCCTTTGATTATTTGTACTATGACTTCTCTCTTTGACTTTCATTATCTATAATATATTACTTATTCATTATAGACATAAAGTTATTTTGGAATTGCTAATCCATACCCCTATGAGAAGCAGATTTGCCAACCAGAGTACAGTGTCTGTGTTTAATTTTATTAATGCTTAGTATTTTTTTTAAAACTAGAAATAGAATGATATATACCTTTAATAAAAGCAAGACTAGGGACAGAGGACAAGCAAGAAGAATAGGCAAAATAAAATTCACCAACTATTCAAGAATCATTCTCCTTCTAGAAACTATAGTCACTTAGGGTACTAGAATAAAATAGAGAAAGCATGGCTTTTGTAATAGTAGAAGAATAAATTTATTTAATGATGTCCAGTAATTCCAGTGGAATAGGTTATATTTATTTAAAGCCTAACTCCAAGAAAGAAATTTCTGTGAAGATGTTATAGATCTTCTCTACCCTTCAAATTAGTTTTTTCTCTAATATTGCAATTTCATCTCCTCCCCACACTCACTACAAACAACTCCACCCTGTCATGGAGACTGAGAAAAGAGCTCTGGGTTGCCCTCTGCCATTCTGGAGTCACCTGGCTAACACCAGAACAGGCAATTGTGTATCGGGGCCAATGCAAGGACCAGTCAGCTCTGGGGAAGGGTGATATTCTCTGATAAACAGGCAGCAACCAATGCTGAGGGGCAAATTGTTAATTTTTCTCTCCTTTAGCATAATTCATTTGAATATGATTTGAATATTTGACCTTTGTATATATTTTCAGTATTACCAAAACTGGCTTTTTACAAAATCTTGTCCCTCCCTACGACTAAAATGAATTTTTATTCCTTTTCACTTGCCCTATGTTATTTGCCGCCTAATATATAGAAGTGACAATATTCATGGTTGGCTGTGCCATAAAGTCATATTCCCATGACTTTAAAGTGAACAGTGGCTAGTAATGGTCACTCACACCTGTAATCCCAGCAATTTGGGAGGCCAAGGCAGGAGGATCCCTTGAGCCCAGGAGTTCGAGATCAGCCTGGGCAACAGAGTGACACCCCATCTCTATTAAAAATTAAGTGAATAATACTTGTTAACTTTTGGGACTAGAAATCCCATTGAAATCTCTCTCTCTCTCTTTTTTTTTTTTTTTTTTTTTTTTTTTTTTTTGAGATAGAGTCTTGCTCTGTCACCCAGACTGGAGTGCAGTGGCACAATCTTGGCTCACTGCAACCTTTGCCTCATGGGTTCAAGTGATTCTCCTGCCTCAGCCTCCCAAGTAGCTGACATTACAGGCACCCACTACCGTGCCTGGCTAAGTTGTTGTGTTTTTTTTGTTTGTTTGTTTTTTTGTTTTTTTTGAGATGGAGTCTTGTTCTGTCACCCAGGCTAGAGTGCAGTCTCAGCTTACTGCAACCTCCGTCTCCCAGGTTCAAGCGATTCTCCTGCCTCAGCCTCCTGAGTAGCTGGAATTACAGGCACCCACCACCACACCTGGCTAATTTTTTAGTAGAGTTGAGATTTCACCATGTTGGCCAGGCTGGTCTCAAACCCCTGACCTCAGGTGATCCACCCACCTTGACCTCTCGAAGTGCTGGGATTACAGGCATGAGCCACCGTGCCCGGCCTAAATTTGATGAGTGAATAAGCATATGCACAAAAAACAAAAAGCAAAACAAAACAAAAATCTAATGAAAACTGAACTGTCTTGCCTCAAAAAAAGTACACATATGTGCACATACACACAGAGTATTGTACATAATTTCAGGGAATTCTTGTGCCTCTCATGGTTTAGGGATTTCTAAGTACTTACCACATGCCCAACTTGCCTCATTACTTTTCACCACAACCCTGTGAGCCCATTTTACAAACAAGGGATTTGGGTTAAATACTATACCTCAAAACCACATAAAAAGTAAGTATTCATATCAGGATTTGAATCCAGGTCAATATGATCCTAGAGCCAAGCTCTTGGCCACTCTTTCATATTGTGTGCCACTTTTTTTAATAGGTAAAGGGGTATGGAGGAGAGAAACATATTCAAAAATTTTAAACTTCTGATCCAGTAGGTGAGTGATAAAGGTTTAGGCTATGACTTTTCAAACTATATTAGCAACAATTGTTAATATAAGTTAGTATGTCTAATGAAAATGTACTTCATATTGTTTTCCATTTCCACCAGTTTCTGTGATATTGGAAAGTTCTAGGAAAATAGTGCATTTAATAGCTGAGAAACAAATCAGGAATAGGAAGTAAGCAAAAAGCATGGGCCTTTTTCACAGTCCTTGCCATCATTTATCTAGATGCTGTGCCTTGTGCATTTTCAGGATTTGGAATATCGTTTAGATCCAAAGACCAAGGAGCTGCCTCACTTACGAAATCCTGACATACTTGTTGGTGAAAATGACCTCACAGCCCTCAGCTATCTTCATGAGCCTGCTGTGCTCCATAATCTCAGAGTCCGCTTTATTGATTCCAAACTTATTTATACATATTGTGGTAAGTATGCTTTGCTTCCCGAATAGACTGTGAATTCTTTCCTCTAATGGACATAGCCACGGAAATATTGTACATGGGGAAAACAGACTGGGGTTGGATTTTCTCTTAGAGATACAATCAATTCAGCGTTATTAGAAAAATATACTAGTATTTATTAGCCAAGTTGCATTTGTGCTGAATAAACTCATTTGTGAGCGTACATAATTTTGCTAAAAATAAAAAGAACTGGGCCCTTCTTTTGGAATTTTTCCCCCCTCACAGAAGTCATATGTCAGATTTAGTGCCAAATTCACCAGTTATTTTCATCTGTTCCAAAACTACCACATGAAGAGTAGATGTCCAAGGACTTCCTTTGGAGCAGGTTCAAGAGATTTAGTGTTATCTTGTGGTCAATTACTCAGCCATGCAGAACTGCCTTGACTTGCAGTGATTCTTCTTGCTCACTTCTGCTTGCCTGGGCCTCTGCTCATTGCAGTATTAGCTGCCAGCCACCCAGGTCATGGTGCTTTTTATCTCTCTGAGAAATAAAGCCTCTGCATGTGTGTATGTTTGTGTTACTTTCCCCCATCTCCAGCTTTCCTTCTTTTTTCTCTCTTTCCCAGTTTATTCTTATCTTTTATTTTCTCCCTTTCCTCTGGCTGTTTTTTTCTCCACTGACATCTAGTTCTTTCACTAATCATTCTGTCCTCTGAAGCTCAAATCTGGATTTCCATTCATTTCTATTTATGTTCATTCATGTAGTATACCCAAATCAGTGCTCAACTCAGTTCTTCATTACTCTCCTGCTTTAGGGTTAAATACTATACCTCAAAACCACATAAAAAGTAAGTAAAAAAAAAAAAACAGGAACAGCCACCTTTTCTTCTTAAAAGTATTGACCTCCTTTATATCACTGATATTAACTCTTCTTTACTGATAAATATTTTTCTCAATTTTTATTTTTCTTCCATTTTTTTTTCTTGCACACATCTTACCTTTTGAGTGAAGTCTTGTCTGGCCACCCTATCAAGTCAGAAACCCCTCCTTGCTCTCTTTCTTCCCTGCCTTATTTTTTACCTCCTTTTCCTTAATCTGTGATTATACATACATATATATGTATTTTATATATATATATATATATATATATATCTATTAAAATATATTTCTTTTTTTCTTACTTATCTTGTTAATTGTCTGAATTTCCCACTAGAATATAAGTTCCATGAGGGTAAAGATTAGTCTTTTTTTGTTTATTGTTGTATATTTAGCACTTAGAAAAGATTTTACACATAGTTAGAGCTGAATAAACATTTGTTGAATGAGCGAATTCATTAAGTTAATATACATCTACTGAAAAATTCTTAGGAAATACAGAAAAGCATACAAAAGGAAAAACAATTATATGTAACTCACCATTGAAAAATAGCCAGCATTAATATTGACTTACATCCTTTCACAGTATACACATGAGAGGTATAAGTAGATATAAAATTGGAATCAGTCTATATATAGTTTTGTATCGTGTTTTCCTATGACATTTACAATCCTTGAAAAATATGATTTGGACCAGGTACTGTGGCTCGCCCTATAATCCCAGCACCTTGGGAGGCTGAGGCAGGCAGATCACTTGAGCCCAGATGTTCAAGCCTGGACAACATGGCAAAACCCTGTCTCTACAAAATAATACAAAAATTAGCCAGGCATGGTGTTGTGTGTCCATAGTCCCAGCTACCTGGGAGGCAGAACTGGGAGGACTGCATACGTCTGGGAGGTCTAGGTTATAGCGCGCCGAGATGGTACCACTGCCCTTCAGCTTGGGTGACAGGGTGAGACGCTGTCTCAAAATAAACAAACATGATTTGTAGTGGTGGCATAGTAGTCTGTCATATGGATGTAACAAAATGCATTCAACTACTCTCCTTGCCCTATACAATTTGTTTCTGTTTTCACTGTTAAGATAACATTATGATTTTTTTTTTGCATATTTGCAAAAAAAAAAAAAAACCCTTTGCATGAAGTTCTGATTATTTCATTTGGATAAATTGTAAAAGTAAAGTGGAATTTTTGGATTAAATATATGAAGATATTTAAAGTTCTGATAACATTGCCACATTATTTTAAGTCACCTAGTCCTCCAGTTTTTAAATGGTGTTTTAGGCAGAAGTATGTGTAATGGGTTCAGAGGCAAGGCTGTGATACATTTTGATCCTTGAACAATTTATTGGTTTAATATTAACTAAGTTGAAATGAAGGATTGTGTTAACTGTTACTTTACTAAGTTTGATATGCCCATTGGGGTATCATTGACTTCTTTTTCTTTCTTATTCTCCACGCTATTCCCAGGTATAGTCCTAGTAGCTATAAATCCCTATGAACAGCTGCCTATTTATGGAGAGGATATTATTAATGCATACAGTGGTCAGAACATGGGTGATATGGATCCACATATCTTTGCAGTAGCTGAAGAAGCTTACAAGCAAATGGCCAGGTTGGTAGAAGCTTTCATTGTTATTTTATGGCTGGTACTACATACGATAATTTCTTCTTTGCCAAGTCACAGATATTTTAAAGTGAATGGCAACCTTGTAAGTAGTAAATAACTAGCCTTGACAAGTTTGTCTCAGGTGGCTTGCATTATTGTTATTATTTTTAGCTCTGACATACACAGGTATTTATTAAACTCTGGGATCTCTCAGGAAAAAATACAGGGCAGAGAAAGGTCCCAGATGATACCACAGCATACAGATCATCCAGTGTGGGTACCACCTTGTCACTACACTTTAAATTTTTCATATTGATTGAGTGCTATCTAAATGTCAGATCCTTTGCTGAGTGTAAGGTAGGCAGGATCATAGGCAGCCAGGAGGTAGAGGGGTCTTAGGGTACATCAGTCATTGTGGTTGAAGAGCCTGGAGCTTTAAAGGAGACCTGAAGCTGATGACTTCCCTATGTCCACTTCTGACTGAGAAAGATTGACACCATTTGTGGTCTGGGCCTGTTTGGACCATTGCGTCAGGGTGTTCAAGTTGTTTCTTGCCATGACAATGTCAGCAATGTACCTCCAAGCGTCAAAGGCGTGAATAAACTGACAGACGCCAAATCATCTCCTTCTTATCCAGCTGAACAAAGAACTGCTCATCTTCATCAAATTCAAACATATACTCCCCAGAGGGTTTGTGTGTCTGCACAAACTCTGCATATGTTGACACATGGTCTGCTTAAGGGTTCCTGTGGGTATACAGTTCCAGGAGTGTGGAGGGATCCTTCTCACTTGTGAGATTATGAACCCAAGGTTCACGGTTCTGATGTTTGCAGCACTGTGAATGCCAAAGGCAGTCTTCCTCTGATGTTCTCAGAAGATCCAGTCTTTGGGTTCTAGATTGTGAAGGAGTTGATTGTCCTGAGTTGGTGAACCATAAAAAACTTTCTTTTCGTGGTGAAAATACACCTTTTGCCAGCATCCCAGGCTTATGGGTTCCCTTTCCCTGAGTGGGCCTAGCAACCCTGTTAGCTGCACCATAGCCTAGGAGCCAAGCCATAACACAAAGGAAAATCATCTTTTTCTATTTCATGGAACCATAGGCAAAAGCCTCTCAATTTTGTAAGATGCTGGCCAAGAGATTGCATGGGGGAACTAAATTAACATTTTCCTTTCCAGCCACAGCTGGATTATTATTAAATAATAACGTGGGCCAGGCACGATGGCTCACACCTGTGATCCCAGCACTTTGGAAGGCCAAGGTAGACAGATCACCTGAGTTCAGAAGCTAGAGACTAGTCTGGCCAACATGGAGAAACCCTGTCTCTACTAAAAATGCAAAATTAGCTGGGTGTGGTGGCCCGCACCTGTAATCTCAGCTACTTGGGAGGCTGAGGCAGGAGAACCGCTTGAACCCGGGAAGTGGAGGTTGCATTGAACCAAGATCATGCTACTGTACTCCAGCCTAGGCCATAGAGTGAGACTCAATCTCAAAAAAAAAAAAAAAAAAAAAAAATCTACGTTTATAAAGGGACATAGAGTTTTAAAAAACTGCCTTTGAAATGTTTTCATGATCCTGTGACTAGGAAAAGACAGATGCAGATGTTATGTTTTACAGACAAGGGTTAGTTTAGTGGTATTAAATGACCTGCCCAATGTCAGTCAACTAATAGACCAAAACTAAAAAAAATTTAAAAAGCTGTTTGTATCCTAGGGAACTAGACCTAAAGGAAAGTATGACATTTTTTCTTTCAAGATGGGGTCTCGCTATGTTGCCCAGAATGGACTTGAACTCCTGGGCTCAAGTGATCATCCTGCCTCAGCCTCCTGAGTAGTTAGTACTACAGGCATGCACTACCATGCCCAAGTGAAAGTATGAATTTTAATGTTAACATTATATGATAGGGCATCAGTTCTCCCAAACGGCATCTGCAAAATGCCTCTGATATTAACCATGGAACCCTAACATTTTGAGGGTGGAAAATGGAAGAAAAATGCTACTTTCAAGACTGGATTATTCTTAATATAATATATTATACTGTAAATATGTAGAAGAATAGTATATATTTAATTCATTTCTCCAGCCTACAAAGCAGAACACATTATAAATATAATATGGGAAATCCACAAGTAATTTATAAGGTGGAAAGAAAACTAATACTGCAGAGGTTTTCATTTTCTCCTCTCCAGCCAGGGAGAGTTTACATGATTGGTCCAGCGTGTGACAGAATTTTAGAATTATTTTGATGACAAAGCCGTAGAAATTATTATGCCCTTTTAATAATAATATAAATACTTCTGATAGCAGCTAACACTTACTATGTGCTCTGTGAAGGGCATTGTTTAATTGCTTTCCATTTGTTAACTAATTTTATTCTTATAGCAACTTTCTGAGTTTGGTATTATTATTATTTTTCATTTTACAAATGAGAAAAATGAACCACAGGAAAAGTTGTGTAACTTTTCTAAGGTCGCATAACTAGAAAGACCAATTTTCAAATTCAATTTGTCTGAGATAGAATATTAATATATTAAATATAAAATGAATAAACGTAGGTTAACACTACAAAATGTGTCATATTATGCCAGCTTCTGCTATAAAATAGTAATGAGTGTTCAAAGCTTAAGAAAAGTTATTTTTAAGCTTAAAATTGAGAAAAATTCCATCTATTGGTATGATTTTTTTCCCCTTTAGTTAGAAAAAGCTATAAATATTTGATTTCTATAGTGTCAGAGCATTGCAGTACAGTGTCAATACCACTTAGTAACAACCTGAGAACTACTGGGCAGAGAAAAAAATCACATGGCGTGCTAGACTCTAAAAATAATCTCTGAGAATTGTGTAGTGCTCAGAGAATTATATGACTTTTTGGAAAATACTATTCTTGAGTACAAAACATAGCTTTTACCATCTTTGTTACAGTCATTCACAGATGGTATTAGGTTTATACGATATTTATGGCTTTTTACCTTTAGATTTACCTTGGTTTCCTGTAATTTCCTCTTCTCATTATTATCTGTTGTGACCCAGTCACTCAAGGTGATTTCTTAACCGGAGGGTTGTTTTGTCTTTTTTCCCTTTTGCTTGGCTTTCTTTTTCAGACAGTTTTAAAATATGCCTCAGTTAGTTATAGTATTATATTTACCATTTATATAAATGAATCTATACCCATAACATCTGCCACAACAGTAAAATAGACCATATCTGTTGAGGCTTATAGTTGGGAATAACTGCTGCAGGATCATTTCTTACCATTGTTTTCTTGTCAAACGATGTCATCTTTACCAGATGCAAATCCTGATGTTTCACATTACCACCATTTCTAGGGACCCCTCATGTCTTCAGGGAAGGTACAATTCATTGTTTATCTAGTAGAGATGTATTGAACACTGTCCAAACACCAGGCACTGTTCTAGGCACGGGGGATACAACAGTGAACAAATTAAGTAGACAGGAATTCCTACCCCATGAGGTGAGGCATGATTGACAGTAAAACTATTAGCTGGGAATGGTGGCACGCACCTGTAGTTGGATCATTTAAGCCTAAGAGTTCAAGGTTACAGTGACCTATGATTGTGCTGCTTACTACACTCCAGCCTGGGCAACATAGTGAGACTGACGCTTCCTTTACAAGCAAAATACAAAAATTAGCTAGGCATAGTGGCATGCGCCTTTAGTCCCAGCTATTCAAGAGTCTGAGGTGGGAGGATCTGTTGAGCCCAGGAGTTGAAGGCTGCAGTGAGCCAAGATGACACCACTGCATTCCAGCCTGGGTGGCAGAGCAAGACCATATCTCCAAAAACAAAAAAAGCAAAGTTACAAAAAAATTAAAAGAACATACTGTGCTGGAGCAAAGGTAGAAGCCAGGAGACTAGTTAGGAATGTTATTGCCTCGATCCAAGCAAGAGATGATCATTTAGTTGAGAAAATTAGTGGAGATGGTAAAAAATAGATGGATTCTGGGTATATTTTTAAGACAGAACTGGCACAGGCTTGCTTATATGGGGTATTTGAGAAAAAGAGGAGTTAAGGATGGCAGTAAGCATTTTGGACTGAGCGCTTAGAAGGTTGGAGTTGCTGTTTACTGAGATACAGAAGATGGCAGGAAGAGCAGTTTGTAAGTGTTGTGGGATGGGGAGTAGGGGGAAGGGAGTGGAGTTCTAACATAGGTCTTTAAGGTTGAAAATATATTTTTGACATATATCCTAAAAGCAAAGCTGACACTAGGGATTCTTTCCAAGCAGATCTGTGTCCGGTGACATCAGCGATAACCAGGATCCTTGAGCAGGATCCTTGACTCATGGCCCCTTTCTAAACGCACTTCTTAGAGAGAACAATGCCCTCATAAAATACCTTCCTAGAATAGCGTTTTAGTTTTAATTGTCCTGTTGACTTACCATGGAGGAAAACTCAGTGGACTGCCATGCCTATTGTTTTCTCTTATTCTTATTTCATATTCTTGCCAATCTTTTCTCATGCTGGAACTGGGATTTTTGTTTTGTTTTGTTTGCTTAAAACCAGGTAGTGTTGATTGCTTTAATTTGCTATATTTTCTCTCCACTGTGAGTGATAGAGTAAATCAGTTTTATTAACTAAGTTTTGTTTATTTCAATTATTTGTTGGAAATAAGTTAGTTATATGCCGTTAACTTTGGTCTAGTGAAAAAGACATCTGTACTAGTCACATATCTATAATAACTAACCATATAAGCTTAAATCTCCTGGTCTCCCTGAGTCTCTGTTTTATCATCTATAAAATGGAACAGCGTCACCTATGGTCTAGCTTTACGTTTACAGGATTCTTTGGTATGCCTTTGTGATCATTATGTTTGATAGGAACTAATGCATAAACATTTTTCTTTTTGGTTGAGGGGAGACCATGGTAGGGAGCTGTGTAACAAAGCAGAAGCAGCATTGTGTAGACTTTCACCTGGAAATCAAGACATGTGGGATGTAACAACCCAGCTTTGCTCTGTGCCAGTCATCAGCCTTGGAAAAGCCGTGTAACCTCTTGGTGTTACCATTTCCTCCAAAGAGGAAATGACAATCTCTGTCCTGCTTACTTCAGAGGTGAAAATTATATTAGATGATATACACAAAAGCACTTTGAAAAATATTAAGTTCTATTCAAATATAAGCTGTTCTTATCCATAGTCATCATTATGAGGCCTTATGTCTACATTCTCTTTTCATTGACTTGAGCCTCTCATCTGGTTTTATTATTTCTGAGTTAATTTATTACCAGGCCCTTCCTTAGGGTGGCCCCTTCCATCATGTGGATATGTAGTCTCAGGGTGCTCCACTGTCCAGAGGTTCACTGGCCAAGTGCAAGCTGGCTATTACATATGACAAAATCTGTTCTGTTTCAGCTGAGACTCAGCTGCCCTGTGATGCTAAGTATCTTATTTGTGCAAATAGACTTTAAGTAATACATGATACCTGGTAAGGATAATTTTATATATGTTATATAAAGGTGAGTTAACTTATATTAATAAATAGCTACCATATTTAGAGGTCTACTCTGTACCAAACAGGGTGTCAGGCATGTAATCCTCATTACATCCCTGGAGCAGATCACCACTGCTTTACAGGTGAGGAAAGTAACTTGTCCAGGCCATATGCTAATAAATGGTATCTGAGAGCTGAGATTTGAATCCAACTTTGAGAGTCTAAAGCCTTTCTTGTTTGTCATTTAGTTTTCTTACTTTCAACTGCCTCGCCCTATTCTAACAGGTCTGTTCCCTCACATTAAGATAGCATAGTTCTATTTCTGCATCTTTTATTTAGCCTAGAATATCTTGCTCCATGCTTTTTTATCTGTTTATTTTATATTTATCCTTCATTATACCACTCAAGTTTTAATTTCGGACCACCCCAACTCACAGTAAATGATTCATCTTTAGATTTCTTCATTATATGAGTATCTTAGTCTGTTTTGTACTGGTATATCAGAATAGCAGACTGGGTAATTTATAATGAATAGAAATTTATTTGGCTCATCATTCTGGATGCAGGAAAGAGCAAGGTTGATGGGCTACATCGTGTTGAGGGCCTTCTTGCTACATCATCTTATGGTGGAAGGTGGAAGGGTAAGAGAGCATTTAAGAAAGAGGAAGGGGGCCAAGCTCATTCTTTCATCAGGACACCACTACTGCAATAACTAACCCACTTCCATTGTGATTATATTAATCCATCCTTGAGGGCAGAGCCCTCATGACCTAGTCAATTTTTTTTTTTTTTTTTTTTGGTAATACAGGGTCTCATTGTGTCACCCAGGCAAGGAGGCAAGGGTATAGTGGCACAGTCATGGTTGACTGCAGCCTCAACCTCCCGGGCTCAAGTGATCCTCCCACCTCAGCCTCCCAAGTACTTAGGACTACAGGCATGTTCAACGATGCCTGGCTAATTTTTTTCTTTTTTGTTGAGATGGGGTCTCACTATGTTGCCCAGGCTGGTCTCAAATTCCTCCGCTCAAGTGATCCTCCCACCTCAGCTTCGAAAAGTGCTGGGATTACAGGCGTGAGCTACCCTGCCTGGCCTAGTCACATTTTAAAGTCTCACCTTTCAGCGCCGTTGCATTGAGGATAAAGTTTGCAACATATGAACTTTGGGGAATACATTCAAACCATAACATTAAACAACTAGTTTGGGACTTACCAAATACTATCTATCCCAGAAGGTTGCAGTAGGAATAAAATACAGTACATATTAGAGCACCAAAATATGTAAAAGTTATAAACAAATATAATTGGCCATTTCTGTTATAGCATCTTTATATAATGTATGGGCTCTGTACTGATGGAACAGAAAACTCAGGTTGATTTTAGAGGATCTGATAGCCTTGTGACTGGCTTCTCACCAGGAACTGAATGATCTCAGCAGGTATCTCTAGGGAACACTTCTTATTTCCTGAGTAGTCTGTCTGCCTCTCTAAAGCACAGCGTTCAACAGTGCCAGCAACCTTTTTTTGTAGTAAATATTTATGCTTCAAAAATAAAACTAGGCCGGGCGCGGTGGCTCAAGCCTGTAATCCCAGCACTTTGGGAGGCCGAGGCGGGTGGATCACGAGGTCAAGAGATCAAGACCATCCTGGTCAACATGGTGAAACCCCGTCTCTACTAAAAATACAAAAAATTAGCTGGGCATGGTGGTGCGTGCCTGTAATCCCAGCAACTCAGGAGGCTGAGGCAGGAGAATTGCCTGAACCCAGGAGGCGGAGGTTGTGGTGAGCCGAGATCGTGCCATTGCACTCCAGCCTGGGTAACATGAGTGAAACTCCATCTCAAAAAAAAAAAAAAAAAAAAAAAAAAAAGAAAACTAAATATAATTATAAATTTATTCTGTAGTGTCAACCTTAGGGTTTCAGAATTTTCTTCTTGAGACTAAAAGTAGAAATCAGAGAGACATGGAGAGCAGAGCAGCTTGATTTTGATGAGTGATAATGTAGAAAAACTTAGCATCCCTCTAATGAGAGATTAAAGTCTCAATGAAGCCACATCTTTAAGATACCACAGTAAAAACACAGTTTTGAAAGAAAGCATTTTATTACACTAACTTATTATTTTCTCTTTTTAACAAGGGATCAGATAAAGAGAGAAACAATTAAATTGGTGGCCTGCAAAAAAAGTAAAACTGTAGATTTTGTTTCACATGACCATGTTTGCTTACAAGGTAAAAATTTAGACCTAGGTGCAGATGCATGTACAATTCATCAAGGTACATGACAACACTAAATGGGTGGTTATCAGAGAGTTAACATCAACATAGGTGGAGATATTAAATTGTGTTCTATATTACTCAGGTCTGAGGCAAGCATTACTTAATTTCCTTGTCAATGACATAGATATAATTGAAAGTATGTTTATGAAGTTTACAGAGGACAAGTTGATGATCTTGGAAGATATGAATAGTGTTTGGTATGACCATAATAAACTAGAGAGATTATATATTTTAAAGGGTAAAATTCACAAGGAAAATCTAGAAGATAATGCATTTCATACAAAGTAAAAACTTAGTAGATATAAGGAAAGACAGGACAGACCAAATAGATGTGAAGTCGCTGATGACCATAAGAGGACCATAGACTAAAGTTTAACACACATCCTTCTGCCTTCCCTCCCCCAACCCTTTCTCTGGCTCATTCTTGAATAATTGTTTCCTGGGGTTTCAGGTGCTTCTACATAATTTAACTCTCATTTCCTTATTGTCACAGAACTTGGTTTTCTCCTAATGATCATGAGTCAATTCTGATATTACCTTCTCTGGAAAACTTTCCTGATATCTCCTCCTCACATCTCCTACTGGTTCCATTCCCTTCCTTTCTACTTTCATGGTATCTTAGATAGAAGTTTTTATAGCAGTTACTTCCAGCTATATTTTAACTGTGTTCTTTCTGGTCTCTCTCAATTGACTGTGACCCTAGAGTCTTTTATTTCCATAAAGTGGTTAGCACATTGTGGCTGCTCGTTATGTGTTTGTTAAATGAATGAATGAAACAGTATTTTTAAGTGAGGGCTTTTAGTTTACATTAGAGCCTCTGGAAACAGGTCAGAAGAGCTCACCTCCACTCCAAAGCACCCAGTACCCAGCCTATTTAGAATTATTGTGAAGGCCCTTGAAAGGACTGGTCAAGCCAGAAGTCATAAATCTGTCATTACTCTATATTTTCCAGCCAAACTGAATGATCTGCTCTTTCCAAACTTCTGCTGATTCTGAGCCTTCATTTATGTTATTCCCTTTGCCTGGAATGTATCCTTCCCAAGTTCTCTATTCCTTGCTTGCTCTCTTATTCATTTTTGTAGACCTTGTTCAGCTGTCATCTTTGGGGAACCTTCCCTGATAACCTCTTCTTCCTCTTACTACCCCATCACATGTATTACAATCTTGAATTACTGGCCTAGCTTTCCTATTAGATAAGTGTCTTAGTCCAGTTTCTGGTGCTATAAAAGAATACCACAGACTGGGTGATTTATAAACAACAGAAATTTATTTGACTCACTGTTCTGGAGGCTGAAAAGTCCAAGAGCACAGTGCTGGCATCTGGTGAAGGTCATTCAGTAGTGGAAGGGCACATGAGCCTGTGAGGCAGAAAGGAAATCAGCTTAAACTCACCCTTTTATCCGGGGCCCACTCCCCTGATAACTAGTTCACCCCTATAGTGAGGCCATTAACTCATTCCTGAGGGGAGGGGCCTCTCGACCTAATCAGCTCCTAAAGGCCCAACCTCCCAATGTTATCATGTTGGCAGTTAAATTTCAACATGAATTTTGGAGAGGACATTCAAACCATAGCATCCGTCAACCACATGAGGATACAGATCATGACTTATTTAACTTGTATTTGAATGAAACCAAGCCAGCAAATGGATTATTTCTTCTCTGGTGATGAGGGTACTTTAGTAGGAGCTAGAGTTTGTAGGAGACACCATTTTATCGATTGCTAACTGGTAGACAATTTAATGTATTTTAAATGGTTTTATAACGTCAATTAAATAGTATAAATTTAAATTTCTTTGCTGTAGCTCCAGAGTATCTCCTGAGGTGGTTGACAACAGTACTGTAAGTTATTGAAGTAGTTCTTTTGGAATGAAGTAATATGTTTGAGATGTGTACACCTAAGAATTCAGAGGCCCTCTATTGAAGATTCATCTTTAGTTGTGATGCTCTCTAATGCTTGATATCTTCTTCCTGTTACTTTTTATTTTATAAGTAGATGTTATTTTTAGGAAATATCATTCTTATATTCATTTCCACATTGTTAAATGTATGAACCAGCAAAAGCTCACTGTGCCTTATCACAAAGAACAGAGAAGAAATAATGTTAATCACATTCCCAAGCGGGCAGCACGGCAGTTACTTTTTTTTATTATTATTATTTTACAGAGATGAACGAAATCAGTCTATCATTGTAAGCGGAGAGTCTGGGGCAGGGAAAACAGTGTCAGCTAAGTATGCCATGCGATACTTTGCAACTGTGAGTGGTTCTGCCAGTGAGGCCAATGTGGAAGAAAAGGTCTTGGCCTCCAACCCCATCATGGAGGTAAGACGGCAGAGTCCTCAGCTTTCTTCCTGTATTCTCTTGATAAGAAACATGTTCAAAAAATTAATGGATACAGCATATCTCAGAAAGCCTGGGGTCTCCCATCCGCTAACATTAAGAAAATACTTTTCTACATGTTAATAAAAAATCTAGGAAAAGTAAAAATTGGTAAGGTACACATTTTTAGTAAAGCCCAGCTATAGAGGAATCTGCTATAGTCCATAATCCTGAATTTTTAACCTACCAGCAAAATTGTTACCTCTAAATACCAGGCAGCAATTAAGTTTCCTTCCTCTCATTAATTGACTCATATCTTATTGTTCCTTTTCTTTTGCCAAAAGTACAAGTTACTTATTTCTCCCAAGTCCTGAGTTCTTATTTATGCTCCTTCTAAAACATAAGATTTGTTATGCTCAGGTATGAATGAGTTTAATTATTCTTTGCCCATATTTCATTTTCTGTACTTAGTCCAACCTAAGTTGGCTTAAATTTTAACATAGCTAAAGATTTAATTTTTTTTCCAGATTTGAACTATAAACTTAAACTATGATCTTTGTAAACTTTTGTTGTTGTTCTGTCAAGCACGTAACACAGCTATAGGTTCGTGAAAGACATTTAGTAACTGTAGGGTTTTGAAAGGGGAAGAACTATGAAAGAATGTGCTTTCAAACCTCGAATACACCGTATACAAAGCCAATTAAAATGGAACTAATTGTGAGAGAATTTGAGTATTTTAGGATTGGTAAATAGAGTATTCTTGGTCTTAATATGATTTTTGGAAAGTTATAGTTTTATATGAAGACTTATTAAATGGAGAAAAATAAATTTTGTTAAATAGAAATTAGTTTGGACATACAGAAACAAACCTTCCTTGTTAAAAATTCGAATCAGCATTTTTTTATCCCTGTCTTTTTTCTTTGTCAAGCCTTATTTGTCACCCAAACACAGATGGAGTTAAAATCGGCCTGGTGCACCTGTGGTACAAGTGGTTTTTGCAATAATCTATCTAGAGGTAAATGTGCTTGGTTTGCAGTGCTGCGTGTGACACTTCAGAACAGAATGCTGTGACCTCTTATCTGTAGGGCTGCCCTCTAGAGCAGCAGAACTTCTGTTTTTTGGGATCAATAAACAAGATATGATAGGGAAGTTCAGAGGCTTCCCAGGCAGGATGTGCTATGGAAAAAAAATACTGGGAATGCTTTCTGAAATAGGATGAACAGGATGAAACAAATGTTTGCACCAAAAGATAATAGTGAGAATTTTAAGCAAATGTTAAGATTTTTGAAAAAATGTAAGCTACAGATATAGTGCTGGATGTCACTAGTGTTAATGTTGGGGAAATAGAGTATGTGGAGCCAGTTTTTTGTTTGGGGTCAGAAAACAACAGGGCTTCTTTTCTTTCTCTTATTTCAACTGGTTTTGGTCATGACAACAAATTCTTCGTATTTGACAACAGTTGAAGCCATTCTAGTCCCTAACATTAGAATATCCCAAAGTCTTGAATGTGATGGCATTAGGTAATCCCATTTCTTCTGGGCCTGGACCATATACTACTAGGATTTGAAGTTGTCTTTGAGGATAACTTAAGTGTAGAATGAACCTTCTAGAATTTTTCAAAAGTTGAGTGAACTATTTTATGAGCTCTTTCAAACAAACCAGCCTCATTGTTTTGTTTGTTTGTTTGTTTTGTTTTTGAGACAGTGTCTTGCTCTTGTCGCCCAGGCTGGAGTGCAATGGCACAATCTTGGCTCACCGCAATCTCCGCATCTCAGATTCTAGTGATTCTCTTGCCTCAGCCTCCTAAGTAGCTGGGACGACAGGCACCTGCCACCACACCTGGCTCATTTTTGTATTTTTAGTAGAGATGGGGTTTCACCATGTTGGCCAGGCTGATATCCTGACCTCATGGTCTGCCCACCTTGGCCTCCCAAAGTGTTGGGATTACAGACGTGAGCCACCACGCCACTTCATTGATTTTTCTACAACACAGATTTGAATTGTATTAGTAGGAATTATATTAAAAATTTGGAATAGCTACTGTCTTAGTGCATTTAGTGTTGCTGCAACTGTAGCCTCAGAATATCGGAGGCTGGGTAATTTATAAAGAAAAGAGATTTATTTAGCTCATGGTTCTGTGGGCTCTGGCATCTGCTAGGCTTCTGGTGAAGGCTGGCATGCTGCATCATAACATGGCAGAGAATGTCACAGGGCAAGTCGACACATGTGAACAGGGGAAACCTGAGGGCCTCCAAACTTCATAAGAACCCACTCCAGTGGAAATGAATCCATTTCTGAGAGAACTAATTCAGTCTCACCAGAGGGAGAACTCACTACAGGAGAACTTCACCCAGGCTTTCAGTATAGATTTGCCCCCAAGACCAAAACACCTCCCACTAGACCCCACCTCCCAGCACCTCCATATTGGGGATCAAATTTCAACATAAGTTTTGGTGGGGACACATTATATCCAAACCACAGCAGTCAAAAATAATACTTAAAATATGCAATTCTAAAGAATATGCCCTGCTTGCTGGGATGGACATAAAAGATAAAGGGATCAGCTATGCTCACCTCCTTCCTTCTCTGTCTAAATAATTAAAAATTGTTTATAGGAATTTGGATTAGGAAATATTTGTTAAAGAGTTGAAGAACCAATTTTCAATTACTACAGAAAAGGGCATCTCAGTTTGAAAGATGGAAATGTAATATGGAGCTGAAGAATGGTGACACAGGGTTTACAGTTACTGGAAGAAAACATAGGTAAAATATTGAGTCTGTAGCCTGAAAAATGTGTAACTTTAAACTGCTTCAAGACTGTGTCCCTATATCAAAGCCCTTTGCTGTGGTGTCAGGAAAGGGATATCTGTGTCTCCGGTGATCTGCCGAAGCTTCTCATAGGATAATGAGCATCCTACATGGTTAGCATTACAATCCAGTGGCTAAAGAAATATGTACATTATTCTTTAAAAACAAAGCGCCTTGTTCTCAACATAGGCTTCTTTTGCAAAATGTGAATGATATACACAGAATAATTGTATTCACTCTATTTCATGATGTTTTCATTTTTTTCCTGGAAATTTTCACCATAAGATGGGAATAAGCACACTGAAACTTTTTTTTTTTTAAAAGACAGGATCTCGCTCTGTCTCCCAGGCCGATCTCAAATGAACTCCTGGGTTCAGGCAATCCTCCTGGCTCAGCCTCCCAAAGTGCTGGGATTACAGGTGAGAGCCACTGTGCCCAGCTTGGATCTTAATTTTTCTTTTCTTTTTTTTTTTTTTTTTTTTTTTTTTAATTTGAAACAGAGCATTGCTTTTGTTGCCCAGGCTGGAGCTCAGTAGGATGATCTCAGCTCACTGCAACCTCCACCTCCCAGGTTCAAGTGATTCTCCTGCTTCAGCCTCCTGAGTAGCTAGAATTACAGGCATGCACCTCCACGTCTAGCTACTGTAATATTTTTAGTAGAGTTGGGGTTTCACCATGTTGATCAGGCTGGTCTCAAACTCTTGACCTCAGGTGGCCTACCCGCCTCGGTCTCCCAAAGTGCTGGGATTACAGGCGTGAGCCATTGTGCCCAGCCAATTGTTCTTTTTTATCTTCAATAACCATAATTGAAGATTTTCATCTCCATTTAGTAAAGAAGAGTGACTCATGCATCATTACATTAAAATAGTAAAATCAAGATCACACAATTTCCTTTTTCCTCCAGTGACTTCTTGCTGACTAAAGTAAAAATAGTATTCGGGAGTCTCTGGTGAATGCGGTGCTTATATGGCAGAGGAAACAATTGAGGGAGTGATCGAAAGGTACTGTTTATGTATAGAAACTTCTTTCCCTATCAGGTTTCAGGACTTAGAATCAAATAATTTTATTTTTTTAAAAGAACCTATAGCTCATCTATCCTAGTCAATTTATACTTGAGAATACTAATGCTCCTCAAAGAGATTAAATAATGGCAAGTTGATAACAGGGCCTGGTCTAATAGTCAGGTCTTCTGACTTCTATTTCATTTGTTCTTTCTACCATTGTTTGTCTATGTTTAAATACATTTTACTTGAAGACAAAAGGAACTGCTTCAACTCTAGCATCCCTGCCTCTTCTCACAGTATGGTGGAGTTTCGGCAGGTGGGCCACTCTAATGCCCAGTATGAGTAGATGGGGAGAGATGACATATGGAAGGTGGGGTAAGAGTTGAGGAAGGAGGAGAAGTTGTGGCCCACCCTTCCTCCACTTGCCTAGTTACTGGCAGGAAAGTGCTTAGGACAGTAACCAATGCTTATTGAGTGCTTATTGAGTAGGTGCTGCTACTTCTACTACATGTAACCTTTCATCTGCTCTTTGGAAGAATATGTCACATTGAGAGAAAAGTCTGCATTTATAATTAATCTCCTTTTCCAAATAAAATAGTGGGACTGTATAAAGACTTTTTGCTGTGGTGTTTGGTAATATCAAGAGGGGTAACATCTGAGTAAATTAATAGATAAATTATCTCAGTCTACATTAGGTCCTTCTCTAATTTTGCCAGGAAGATATTCTTATTTTTCTAGAAAAGCATTTAAAATATTAATCTAAAATATAGCAGTGTCCTCACTGCCAAAACAAAATAGGATGATATCTACAGTCTATTTCAGAAAGTGAAAATATATTTTCTTTGATTGGTCAAAGAATATAATGTGTTGAGTTGTATGGCTGTGTTACTACTGTTTTCATCACTTACATTTGTATCACTCTTAAAACTACATTGTATTTTCACATCTTTCTGCTGTGGTTTTGATATACTTATCCTAACACAGGCTTTACACAAGTGAAAGATACAAATCTTTTATGAAATTTGCTTATTAAACATTTAATATATGCATTATGTAAACACTGGCTTTTCTAACTATACCTTTTTATTTATTTGCTTTGCCTTAAAAAAAATTTATGGAAGCAAGTTACCTAAATCAGAAAGACATATGTCATTAAAATTTTTAAAGTTATATAAAACATTTAGCAGCAAGTTATATTCTCTGCATTCTGTAGCAGAGATTTCGTAAGCTAGATATAACTATCAAAATCCAAAGCCAAATTTAACTTTTTCTGGTTTTGAAAATGGCCTTTGAATTGAGTGTATAATACCAATGCTCTGCTAATAAATAGCCCAATCTTGCCACAGGATAAGATGATAGATACATCAGGGTAAAGAGACCCTGAACACTAGAGCAGCATTTCCAGGAAATAGTAATTGGCCTTAACTATCTAATTTACGTAAAGCAGGTGAAGTTTTATAGGAAAAAATAAAAACCTAATGCTTACCTAACAAAGCCCATGCCTTGGCAGCTCCGGTTCCCATTTGTTCTCTTTTCTTTCCTTTTTTTTTTTTTTTTGAGACAGAATTTTGTACTGTCACCCAGGTTGGAGTGCAGTGGCACAATATCAGCTCACTGCAACCTCCGCCTCCTGGGTTCACACAATTCTCCTGCCTCAGCCTCTGGAGTAGCTGGGATTACAGGCAAACACCACCACACTCAACTAATTTTTTCCTATTTTTTAGTACAGATGGAGTTTCACTATGTTGGCCACACTGGTCTTGAACTCCTGACCTCGTGATCCACCCACTTTGGCCACCCAAAGTACTGGGATAACAGGTGTGAGTCACTGCACTCCGCCTGTTCTCTTTCATTGCTGGCATGAATTGCTATGTTCAGATAACCCAAATGGTGTATGAAAATGTTCTAACCTCTGGACTCAAGTCTGCTGTTTCTGAAAATCATTTTTTGTGAGAATAACAAGACAAATAAGAACTATCTGTGTGCTGTGCAGTAAGCAAAGCATACACATGTGCTTGCAAGGGCAAAAGTGGTTCTGTTCTTAAAAGAATCCGTTTTAAGGACCTGTGTTCTACTCTATCCTTTCTCTCCCTGAGCAGACTCTGTAAATGTCAGGTTATGAATTACAGTTCTGAAATCTTGTTTTCTCCCTTGCTTTTTAGTCCATTGGAAATGCTAAAACAACCAGGAATGATAATAGCAGCCGTTTTGGGAAGTATATTGAGATTGGTTTTGATAAGAGATATCGAATCATTGGTGCCAATATGAGAACTTATCTTTTAGAGAAATCCAGAGTGGTGTTCCAGGTAAGCCGACCATATACAGATATGTACTTGTGTTATGTTGCTGTATAATTGTAGAGCCCATGCTTGCTGGTAAGCATTTTATTTCTAGATACTCTTGAGCATATTATGACAATATTACCTCCAACTGCACTTGGACTGAAGCATGTAAAATGGTGCCTGTTAGGGGTAGGGGAGTACCACTCAAATGCTAATAGTCTTTGGGATTGGTCACTTTTAGGTTTTGACTTTTTCCTGCAGATGCTTGTGGGAAAGCTTAGTTGAGAACAGGTACTGTTAGTTTAGTCTTGTCTCTCATATTTCTAAATGATAGGAAAGGTGTTGTTCCATGCCTTCAGTAAGTTACAATTTGAACTCAGTTGAAGAAAAAAAATTATCCTCTTTCATTCCTTCCTTCTCCTTTCTTAGAATATATTATTGTTTAGATAGAATAGTGAAGGTTAAAAAAACTCTTCATAACACAATTGTGAACTACTATCAAAAAACACAGTTGATGCGTCTGTGTAGGGTTGACATTCACACATATGCTATTGGTCCTTTTTGATTGGAAAGTGGGAAATACTATATATTTACATCTCTAACAGGCTTTTCTAGTTTCTGTGTGTGAAACCACCTGATCTCTTATTTAATCCTGCTGTGGACATTGGTATATTGGTAATTTGTTCAGTGATTTCTGTCCCTGTAATAGGTTTTCTTTTCCTGACATCAGCCCCTGTTGGGCATCAAATCTGACCTTGGCCTTACTAATATGATTCATTAGCCAACTGAGTATACTGTCAAATTCAAGCATATAATGGTAGACTATTAGGATTTAGTTTTGTATGAATAATATTATTGCACCTGTATTTTTTAGATATATATGTGGAAAAGACTCTTAGGAAATACTGAAAAATTATCTTAGAATTTATACGTGATTTATTTTCTGTTTTATAAAAATTATTGATTTAAATTATATAAACTAAAATGACATAGAAGATGTACATTTGAGGGTTTCTGACAACCACAGTAGACGGTCCACTCTAAAATATGGCAATAATGGGATTATTCTCCATGAAGAGGTACCATTAGAAAATAGTATTGAGTATTACAAAAAATAATGGTTTTACTTTCCCCCAAAAGCACTGATTATCTTATGTTTGTGGACATGTATCAAGTTGTTCACTAGTTCAAAAAGAATTTTCAAAAAATCCAATGTTTTATGCTGAATTTGACCAACACATACTCAAACATATGCATATAGACTATAAATCATAAGGTTTAATAATCACAAATAAGTAATAGGAAATACTGGAAAGTATAATTTAACCAACTGATAATTAAATATTAAAATCTTATTTTATGATAGAATTTTCTGAGTTCTAGATTAAAAGCTGTAATTAAAAACTCTTCTTATTTCAAAGGCAGAAGAGGAGAGAAACTATCATATCTTCTATCAGCTTTGTGCCTCAGCAAAGTTACCTGAATTTAAAATGCTACGATTAGGTATGACTATGGCATTAAATTTATTTTTCTGGCATTGTTTTCTGTTAATTTCCAAGTTCCTAAATTTACTTATTAAAAAGGAGCTTATCCCATATGGAAATACCTATGGATAAAATGATAAAAAGTCAGCATTTACCTTCAAAATAACCCATGGGAGTGGAGAAGGAGTAAATGGCTGTATAAATGGAACAGGATTGGCCTGGAGGTGATTTTAGATGGGCGTTTAAGATGAGTAATGAGTACCTAGTGGCTGATTATAAGTCTCTTGACTTTTGTATATGTTTCATATTTGCCTTGATTAAAAGAAAAAAAATTTAAAGGAGTTGATTTGTTAGAGGCTAGTAGGGTTTCTTATGAGGGGAGTAAAGGATTTGAGGAAATTATTCTAGTGCGTAGATTGGAATAAAACCTTTAGGAAAGGACTATTTATTTTACCAGTTAACATAAATAAACTATAAATATTTTACTTCATTATTTAATTTTAAATTTTGTATTAAAATACGATTGAAAACACAGACAAAGTCTAGACCATGTACACTTAACTGTGCTATCACCACTCTGATTCAGAGTGGACAGAAGGGTAGAAGGCAAGGCTTTTTCATAAATCAGAAAACTTTCATTTTTCTTCATTACAGGAAATGCAAATGACTTTAATTACACAAAACAAGGAGGCAGTCCTATGATTGAAGGAGTGGATGATGCAAAGGAGATGGCACACACCAGGCAGGCCTGCACTTTGCTAGGTAATGCCACTTTATTCTCGAGCTTTTTTGAGGAATCGCTTTTTTACTCCAGCAACCTTTGTTTAGAATATTGGCTTGATTTTTTATTAAGTGATGAGTATTGCTGGAAGATTTAATATTCCGTATAGGACACATTTAAATGTCAAACAGGAGGTTTCTTTTTGGGGTGATGGAACTGTTGTAAAATTAGATTGTGGTAATGGTTGCGCAACTTTGTAAATTTACTAAAAATCATTGAATTGCACACTTAAAATGGGTGAATTTTATGGTATGCAAACTAGCCTTCAATACAACTGTTTAATATTTGGGGCATCAGGGGAGGACTACTTGTAATTCTTTGCTTAAATTTTTACAAAATTTGAAACCTGAAAGTAAATGGAATGGCCTCCTGTACAAGCTCACATTTGTTAGAGCTTTCTGTTTGTTTTGTTTTCGGGTTTTTTTTTTGGCTGGGAAATGTGGCTGAGTTGGCGTCATGACAGAATATTACATTATGTGTAGTTTATTCCAGCATTTTTTATTTTTCTGTTCCAACATCTCTGAAGCAGCTCAGATGTCACTCTGTCTTGTTTCTGGGATTTAAAAATTGTTGGGCCTACATGTGAATAAACTAACCTTTAAAACTGTCATCTACAACTTAAAGAAAAAAAAAAACCCTCAAAATATAAATACCTCTAACATGGTATGATGGCATGTTGAGTAGTACCCTCAGGTGAGTTAATTTAATGTGAAAGTGCTGCTAATTATAGTGTAGACCAGGACCACTGTGGGCCTTGCTAGAAATGCAGAATCCTGAATCCCTTCTCAGACCTACTGAAACATAATCTGCATTTTATCAAAAATCTATTGGTGATTCACATGCACATTTAAAGTTTGAAAAGCGCTGCATTTCTTCTAGGGCTAAATCTGTTTGTAAATACTAAATCGTGAATTTGAAAAAGCCATACAGAGGTTGCATTGGGCTGAGATCACGCCATTGCACTCCAGCCTGGGCAGCAGAGTGATTCTGTGCCTCAAAAAAAAAAAAAAAAATTAAAAATAAAAATAAAAAGCCATAATGCAGGAGATGCTAAAAAAAAAAAAAAAAAACACACACACACACATTCATTATAGGGTCAGTACTGAATTATCCTTTGTAAGATTACATACTTGGAAATAATTTCACTGCCTCTATTTGCATGTAATTATATCTAATTTTCTGGAGATTCTTATGTTATTTAAAAATGAAGCCAGATCTGATAGAAGCCAAACACTGTCCAGCTTTCTCATCCTGCCTTATCCTTATCCTTATCCTTCAATTTCTGCTCTGAAGCTGTATTTGGACACATACTCATCAGGCTGGGATATAGCACCAGCCTGAACACTTCTAATCTTGGTATCTCTTTGACTTACACTTGGTCTGTAAAGAAGTAATTAAATAATACTTCTTAAACAGCCTTAAGCAGTAACAGCTTTATTGGGCTATATTTGGAATAGAGATAAATAGAAATGATAATGTTAATTTTAAACCCAGTGTGTGACAATGATGACAATAATTTTTTTAGCACTTACTGTGTGTCACATCGTGTATTAAGTATGCTATGTGCATTATCTCATTTAATCTTCACATACTTTGAAGTAGTCACTATTATTTTCATATCTTAAATGAGAGAATGGAAGCATAGAAGACTGAGTTACCTGTCCATTTGTGATGATAGGTCCATAGCAGAGCCAGGTCTCAAGCCCATATCAGCCACAGCCAACAGCCATGCTATCCATCCATCATGCTAAACTGCCTAATGTGTTAATGTCAACAAAGATGAAAGTGTTGTTAGCTATGACACATTATAATGTGTACAACATCTGGCAATGTTCAGAAATTAACAATAGGTTTAAAATTGTCTGCTGTAGTTGTTTAGTTGCTGTTCTGAAATTAACCACTTGTTTATTCACTCTTTTGTTTCAGGAATTAGTGAATCTTATCAAATGGGAATTTTCCGAATACTTGCTGGCATCCTTCACTTAGGCAATGTTGGATTTACATCCCGAGATGCAGACAGCTGCACAATACCTGTAAGTTCAGAATAAGCTTAGTGGGATGGCAGTTGAATTGTGTTTTAGATTTGTAGATTGTTTAAAGAAGCAGGATAGTTTAAATCTCTCTATCAATATTATCAGAAATGTAATTATCAAAGAGATATATTATCCAAAGGAGAATCTCGAACTGAGAATAAAGAAATATGGATTCTAATCCCCAGTGCATAGCAATTGTGTGTGTGTGTGTATGTGTTTGTGTGTGAGACAGAGAGAGAAAAAGAGAGAAGGATAGATAGATGAAATTAATGACTGTGATGCAGATGACCCCACAAGATCAGAGACTCACGGAAGTTAGAGCTATTAGGGATCATATCATGTCCTTGCTTAAATCTTTCAGGACTCCCCACTGCCTTCAAAAGGAGATCCAATACCTTATGTGGTATGACATGACATGAAAGGGCCTTCATGTCTGACTCCTGGCTTCCTACTGAGCTTCTCTCTCACTGCTTCTCATACTCCACATCCAGCCATTTCCATACCAGACAGTCTCTCTCTCCTGGCTTTGCTCAGATTCTCTCTGCTGGGGTACGTTGAATGCTTTTCTTCCCTAGCCAGCTCTTACTCACTTCTCACAGGCAGATCTGTAGCATCTCTTCTTAGAATCATATTCCCCCTTCTGCTTTCTTTCATTGTAGCTCAAATCACATTGTTCTATATAGGTCTCTCTTGCTTGCCTTTAACCACTAGGATTTGAGGTTTTTGAGGCTATTCATTTTGGTGTTCTTAATTAAGGCCTTAATTTAAATGGCATTTATTCCACTTACTTGGTTGCCTTTTTTCTCTGGATCTATAGCCTCTTGTGTAAAAACAGATTCTCTACTCCTATAAGAAAAGAATGTATGTCCTGTCTTTTCTGGGTATAGTACTTTCATACTATATTCGATGTGTGAGACATGATATAATATAAAATAAATGACTTTATGATTTGCAGAGAAAACTTGTTCTATAACTTTTTTTCTTTTCTTTTTCTTTCTTTCTTTTTTTTTTGGAGATGAAGTTTCACTCTTATTTCCCAGGCTGGAGTGCAAAGGCACTATCTTGGCTCGCTGCAACCTCTGCCTCCCAGGTTCAGGCGATTATCCTACATCAGCCTCCTGAGTAGCTAGGACTGGAGGTACACACCACCATGCCCAGTTAATTTTCTATTTTTAGTAGTAATTTTGTATTTTAGTTTTGCCATGTTGGCCAGGTTGGTATTGAACTCCTGACCTCAGGTGATCCACCCACCTCAGCCTCCCAAATTGCTGGCATTACAAGTGTGAACCACTGTGCCTGGCCCTGTAACTTATTTTTAGTCCAAGGGCCAAAAGAAGCTAGATGGGCAGAGAGTTTAGTTTACAGAAAGCTTGATTCTCATGATTTTCTTTATGAATATTTGAGGTATAATTTTTCTGAGCCATGGGTCCAAATTCCCTCTCTCTTCCTCCAGCCTCTTTTCCTAATGGTGGTTTTGTGAAAGGCAAAATGATGATTCTGATTTAAAACCTGATTTCTTCTAATGAAACATTGCTAGTCTTTTAAAAAACAGCTTTGTTGAGATATAAGTCACATATCATGCTCATTTAAAGTGTACCATTAAATGGCTTTTAGTATATTCACAGATATGTGTAACCATCATCACAGTCAGTTTAAAATATTTCCATGACCTCAAAAAGAAACCCAGTGCCCTTTACTTATTGTTACCTATACATCGATTCCCCTAGCCCTAAGCAATCATAAATCTGTTTTCTGCCTCTATAGATTTCCTGTTCTGGACATTTTACATAAATGGAATCAGATAACATATGATCTTTTGTGACTGGCTTGTTTCAAAATCCACCCATGTTGTAGCATGTATCAATACTTTATTCTTTTTTATGGCTGAGTAATAGTCCATCATATGGAGATAACACATTTTGTTTATCCATTGGTTGATTGGTGGATATTTGAGTTGTTTTACCTTTTGCCCATTATGAATAACACTACTCTGAATATTGGTATACAAACTGGATTTTTAAAAAATAACTCATTGATTTCTGCATCACCCTCTTTGCCCTTGTGATCTTTCCCCAAATGTCAAGCTTCTCCTAATCAAGAAAGTCATGACTAATGTTTTATCACATATATCACTTTGCTATGAGTCTTCCCTAAAATATCAGTGTACTGTTTTCATATTTGAGATATCTAGAAGTTATTAATATTGTCTTGGAGGAATAGTACTTATAATATGTGGAACTTGTCCCAAAGTTACTTCCATTCAGTTCTTGTAATTCTGTGATGTTTGTTTTCTAACCATTGCTGTCAACTTTGTTGATTTGCTGATAGCTGTAAATACTACAGTTTCACTATTTGAGGTGGGTAGAAATTCAATGAGTTTTTTTTTTTTTTTTGGAGACAGAGTCTGTCGTCGTTCTGTCGCCCGGTCTGGAGTACAGCCTCAGCCTCCTGAGAAGCTGGGATTACAGGCGTGCCCCACTGTGTCCAGCTAATTTTTGTATTTTTAGTAGAGATGGGGTTTCACCATGTTGGCCAGGCTGATCTCGAACTCCTGACCTCAGGTGATCTGCCCGCCTCAGCCTCCCAAAGTACTGGGATTATAGGCGTGAGCCACTGCGCCTGGCCTTAAATGAGCTTTAAAAGTTACTGGTAAGACATCTCTATTTGATAGTTTTGCCCCACCTTGAAGGCATTTGCTGAACCCAATGACCTTGAGCTTTGGGTTTCGTAGCCAAGTGATGTACAGAAGACGAAGACAAAGTACAGGACTCATATAAACAGGGAAACACAAAGTCTCCTGCCTAAAGCTGCTGAGACCCTAAGTGGGAAACCAGTAGTAATTTGCCAACCACCCACTCCAAGAGTATAAAGAAAACCTGACCCACACTTTGGTGCCAAGTAGATGCAGAAAACTAGGTCCCTAAAAATTTGTAACAACAAACTCACTGTCACACATATTCATTCCCAGCCTGATTTCATAGTTCTTGGTAGGTCTCAAAAACTACATACCGAAAGTATAGCTTAAATTGATCCTGGGCTGGTAGTGCCCTAGGCATCTGAGAGAAGAAATTGGAAATCTACTTTGGAGGACCCATCTTCAGTCTAGGCCTCAGTGGAGTCCCATGGGAAAAGTTACAAGAAATATTGACTCACAGTCAAAAATCACAAGTCCCACAATAAAACAAAATAGCAGGAGCTAGGAGAAACAACAGATAGCAGAGTCATACCTGCTAAGAATGCCAAAATAAATTAACAGGAGATTTGGCACAACTGAAGAGAAAACTGATAAGCTAGAAGATAGATGTGAAGAAATTGTCCAAAATGCAAGATAGGAACCAAAGACAGAGCACTTGAAACAGTAGTTAAGAGAGAAGAAGGACAGAGTAATAATGTCTAATGTTAATCTAATGAAAATTGGTAAAGGAGAGAAGAGAGAGAATAAAGCAAACATAATATTCCAAGAGATCATTACTAAGAAATTTTAGAACTTGTGAAAATGACTAACCCACAGATTCAGAAAGTCCAGAAAATCCCAATTAGCATAAATAAAAAGAAATCTACCCCTAAGCATATCATAATGATATCAAAGACAAAGGAAACTTAAAACAGAGATTAAGAGATTACTCTTGAAGAAATAGCAATTAATCTGATAGCTCACTTCCCTACTGCAGCTATAAAAGCCAGAACATAGTGGAATGGTATCTTCTGTGTCCTTAGAAACTATTAACTTAGAATCATATAACCAGTTCAAATATCTTCCTAGAATGAATTAAAATTGGAAGCATTTTCAGACAATTAAAAACTTATGAGAGGCCAGGCATGGTAGCTCACACTTGTAGTCCCAGCACTTTGGGAGGCTGAGATAGGTAGATCACCTGAGGCCAAGAGTTTGCGACTAGCCTGGCCAACATGGCAAAACCCTCTTCCAACTAAAAATACAAAAATTAGCTGGGTGTCGTGGTGTGTGCCTATAACCCCAGCTACTTGAGAGGCTGAGGCATGAGAATTGCTTGAACCTGGATGGCGGAGGTTACAGTGAGCTGAGATGGCACCACTGCACTCCAGCCTGGACGATACAGCCAGATGGTCTCAAAAGAAACATGCTTATGAGAGTCTGTGTTGTCAGTAAGCCCTCACTAAAGGAAACATTAAATATTAAAGGATACAGTTTAGGCAGAAAGAAAGTGATCCCAGTTAGAAGATCTAAGATGCAAGAAGAAATGAACTAAGAAGTTAGTAAAATGTGGGCAAATGTAGATAAAATTTGATTAAAATAATAATGAATAGTATATTGAGCTGGTAAAAGATGGAATTCCCCACAAGACATGTATTAATTACAAAGGGGAAGATAGTTATTATTACAGTCAAGAAACCTGGCAGACATTCCCTTAACCAAGTGATCACAATTGATATTACCATATTTGTACCAATCTGACACACAGAAGAATGCAACACAACTTCTCTGGTATTTCTGCCCAAATCTAAACATAAAGTAACATCATACAGACCCAAATTAAGGGACTCTTCAAAAAGTCAGTGTCACACCATAAAAATTAATTATTTTTTGTAGAAAGCACTGTTAGGCCAACTGGCAAAAATTGAAGTGATCTGTAGGTTACATAATAGGATTGTATCATTGCTAATTTTCCCATTTTTTTCATTATACTGCACTTATATAAGGTAATGTCCGTGGTTTTTAGGAAACACACACTGAAATATTTAGATAAAAAGGGCATTGTGTTTGCAATTTACTCTCAAAAGGGTCTGAAGAAGTAATGTGTATAAAAGAGTGAAAGAGTGATAAAAGGGAATGTGGTAAAATGTTAATATTTAGGGAATCTGAGTGAAGAGCATTTTTTGTACTATTCGAATGCAACTTTTCTGTTAGTCTAAAATTGGATAAAAAGTTTAAAAAAGAAAATGAATACCCAGCCCGCCACTCTGCCCCCACACACAAAAGGTATAACTAAAGTATTGGATAACAGAGGATAAATTGGGATGGGGTGTTTGGAGTTAGTGTTATTTAATTACTTTAAGTTAATCATGTAACCGAATATTAACAAAGTAAACTTTTGAAACCAATCTAGAGGAAAACGGATTGAAAAAAAATCAAAATATAGCAAGAAAGAGAGAGGAAAAAGAAATGTTGAAAAGCAGGACAACTAAAAGAACAAAGTAAAATGGAAATAATTAAAAATGGACTAAATGCTGCAGCTAAAAGAGTTAGTTAGACTGGTTTAAAAAAATTCAGATATAACCGTGGGATACTACACAGTCATAAAAAAGAATGAAATCATGCCCTTTGCAGCAACATAGATGCAGCTGGAAAATATTAGCCTAAGTAAACTAACACAAAAACAGAAAACCAAATACTACATATTCTCACTTATAAGTGGGAGCTAAACATTGGATGCACATGGTCATAAATGGGAACAATAGACATGGGGGCGATACAAAAGACAGCAGTGATTGAAAAAACTACCGACTGGTGACTGTGGTCACTACTCAGTTGATGGATTCATTCACACTCCAAACCTCAGCATCACACAATATACTTTATTACAAACCTGCATGCATACCCCCTGATTCTAAAATAAAAGTCGAAAAAAGAAAAAAAATTTTCAGGTATATACTTTTAAAAGAAGCATTCCTAAAATAATAGAAGTATAGAAAGTTCGAAAAAAAAATGTTTAAAAAAGACATACTAGCTAGAACAAAACTGGCAGAACTATGCAGGTATCAAACAAAATAGACTCTGAAGCCAGAAGCAGTGCTAGAGGGAAATAGAGTGACTTTGCAATGATAAAGATTTTATTCACTATGCATGGTATATGCCTGTAATCCTAGCAGACTGAGGCAGAAGGATCTCTTGAGTCCAACAGTTTAAGGCTACAGTGAGATACGATTGTACCACCACACTCTAACCTGGGCAACAGAATGAAATCTTATCTCTAAAAAGAACAGATTTTATTCACCAGGAATATATAATAGTCTTAACTTCTTTTTTTTTTTTTTTTTTTTAAGATGGGGTTTTACCATGTTGGTCAGGCTGGTCTTGAGCTCCTGCCTTGGCCTCCAAAGTGCTTGGATTACAGGCGTGAGCCACCACGCCCAGCAATAGCCTTAACTTCTATGTACTTAATGATATAGTCTCAAAAGATATAAAGGAAAAATCAACAGAAACCATAAGAGGAGACAAATTTGCTATCAGAGTGGGAGATTATTATTGACTTTTCTCAATTACTGATAGGTGAAGAAGTCCAAAAATAAGTAAAGCTGTGGACAATTTAAACCAAACAGTTAACAATCTTGATGTAATATGACAATATGGTAACAATATTCAAGTAGAATATGTTTAGAGTGTTGACCCAACTTTTTTCTTTCTTTCTTTCTTTTTTTTTTTTTTTTTTAAATAGAGATGGAGTCTTGCTCTGTCACCCAGGCTGGAATGCAGTGGCACTGTCTCAGCTCACTGCAACCTCCACCTCCTGGGTTCAAGTGATTCTCCTGCCTCATCCTCCCAAGTAGTTGAATAGAGAAGGGTTTTCACCATGTTGGCCAGGCTAGTCTCAAACTCCTGACCTCAGGTGATTGGCCTTCCTCAGTCTCCCAAAGTGCTAGGATTATAGGCATGAGCCACCACACCCAGCCTGACCCACTTTTAAATGATGTCAAATCATATATATATGGCTGCTTATTTAAGGGATTTGAGCAGGCAGTGGTGTTGATTTGTATCTAAAGTGATTACTTGGGAGGAAGGGGGATGAAAGAAGGAAGGGCTGCTTGACTGTGAAGAGTCTGGAGATGAGGGTGTCAGGATACCCAAGTTCTAATACCAACTCTGACATCAATTGCCAGCTGATTTTTGACAAGCTATGTGTTCTCTTGGATCCTATTTCCTCATTTATCCACCAGAGACGATGTTCACCCTGCCTTTTCCCCAGGAATGTTGTCAGATTCGGCTGATACATGTGATTGAAGATGTTGAAAAATATAATTGATTAACATGGATTAAATTAAACAAGTATTTATCAACAATCTACTCATGCAAGGCTCATGGAAGATATTCTAGGGGGTACCAGGGATATGTAAGTCATGTAAGTGCTTCTAATCTAAAAAGTCACACAAATAACTATCAAGTTACCTCCTTGCAACCCTTCAGTGGCCTCCCATTGCTCTAAGGATAAAGACCAGCTAGGATATAGGCTCTGTCTGTTCCTGTGGCTTCAACTCACATTTTCTCCCTCATTCAGCTTCAATCCTTCCCACCACAGAATGCTTTTGCCAGCTGTTTCCTTGGCTTGGAAAATCTTTTTTCCCCCTTTCACCTGGTTAGCACCTTCCTTTTCTCAAGGCAACTGTCTCCTGCTTCCTAAATAGAGCATGTTCCTCTCACATGGACTCAGCATAGTCTCCTTGGTCTTTGTGTTATTTTGCATTTTAGGGAGCAATCATTTGATTAATATCCATTTCCCCAAGTGACTATAAGCTCTAGGAAGGCAGGGACCATGTTTGTGTTTGTTTTCTGGCACATAGTAGGCACTCAGTAAATAATTGTTGACTAGCTGACTGATTTTTTGATTGAGTGAATGAAAGTGCTTTAAGAGAGATACAAGCAAATACTATGCAGAGTGAAAGGAAGAGGTAATTTTTGAAGTGAGCCCCAGAAGAGACTGCAAAATGCTGCCTTGATGCCAGTTTAATGGATGAATGTGATTATTATCACTAACAGCTTTGAATGATCTTGGTGTTTGTTATAACAAAGAAATTGCTGAATTTTGTTAGCTCTTTGTTAACGTTTTCCAGGAAATTCTTATTTGATTTATCTGATCATAGGAAATAACCCATTCTTTTTGGCAGCCCAAGCATGAACCTCTCTGCATCTTTTGCGATCTCATGGGTGTGGACTATGAAGAGATGTGTCACTGGCTCTGCCATCGGAAACTGGCTACTGCCACAGAGACATACATCAAGCCCATCTCCAAGCTGCAGGCCACAAATGCTCGTGATGCTTTGGCCAAGCACATCTATGCCAAGCTCTTTAACTGGATTGTAGATCATGTCAATCAGGCTCTCCATTCTGCTGTCAAACAGCACTCTTTTATTGGTGTGCTGGACATTTACGGGTGAGTATATTTGGCTAACTGGTCTGCCAGAGAGCATTTCTTTCTAGAATCTATCAGGTAACTCTAAGTGGGCATTTGATTCTGTTTCCTACGGGTAAAAAGAAGGGAAACTTTGCCTACGACGATTCAAGAATACCTTGATGATAGTGATACAATTGCATGTTGCTTAAAATTTAAAACAAAAAAAAAAAATAGTTCAAATCTGGAGCTAATTTACTTAGCTAATGTATAGAATTAGCTGGTTTTCAGACTCTCACGTGGTAAATTATCACTGAAATTCTAAAAATTTAATTTGATTTGCTAGTTTGCTTTCTTTGGGTACCTGTCTTTAGCTGTTAAAATCCTTCCTTCATATTTATGCTTATTTCATACTTAATTTTTCATTCTCTGGTTCTCTTTTTCAAAAGAACCTGTAGGATCTCTGTTCCTATTTCCCTCCTATGTGTGTGTAACACTGAGTCAGTAAATTGACAAAAGCAATGATCTTTATCATAATTCTGATGTTCCCCACTTGGGGATGAATGAGCCCTCAAAAACTCATAGTGTTGAACACCTCTGCATGCTGGGGCCTTTAAAAAAAAAATGTCTCTGCTGCTTGGCTGATGCTCATCTGCTAGGTACATATTCCATGCTACTGACTTACAAATCTTTGTCTTCACTGATATGGAAAGAAAGTTTTACAATGTTGGGGAATGTCTCATTTCTTTCTTCCTAATGTGTATATTTTGAATATTTTAAAAAAGTTTTTTGTTTCTTTTCCCTCATTTCCATATTATTTTTGTGATTACAGATTTGAAACATTTGAGGTAAATAGTTTTGAACAGTTTTGCATAAATTATGCAAATGAAAAACTACAGCAACAATTCAATATGGTAAGAATGTTCTTCCTTGAATAATATTCTGCTGTAAGTTATTCTCTTGAATTCTTAGTCTTTGTTTAAAAGCTTGTCCCTGAAATGAAGTTGTGGATTATAATTATTATATGGAATTTAGAACTGATGATTAGTGAATGGTACCACATTAGAAAAATGTTTTATGGCCAGGTGGGATTCAAGTTTATCCTTTGATTGCTGTCTGATAGTAACGAAAATTTAGGACATACAGATTGAGAGAAGCAGGCAGTCTATTAGGTAATCGCTTGTGAGTATGAAGCTTTGAGCCCAGGGATATCCTTCAGTTTGTTGTTCCAAAACTAATTGTATGTGGAATTATGACACTTATTTGCTATATTAGCAAGATGTCAAAACTAAAAAGCAGAAACTTATGTGTTCTTTTTTCAACAGCCTGGGGCATTCACTGAGACAATGGCAATGGGAATATTTTGAGTGGTTCTTGTGAAGTAGTAATATCAAATGTCTTAGAGGAGTATCGTGCTGTTGGGAGATTCAGAGATGCTTAAAAATCAGGGGCAGCAGATTGTAATAGTAAAGGGCACAGACCCCAGAGGTGAACTGTGTGGGTTGGAATCCCACCCTGTGTCAGTTATCCAGGAGACCTTGGGCAAGTTAGTTGACATCCCTGGGCCTCAGCTTCCTCATCTGTAAAATGGTGATAAGAATAGTACCTATTGTGTATGGTTTTATAGGTTAAATGAGTTGGAATATGTAAAGTGTCCATCATGTGCCAGGCATAGTTCTAAGTACAAGAGTGGGAGTGATTCTTAGTGTTGATGAAAGAGGATATTCAATGAGTCACCCATATGAATTAGAAAATAGAGCTGAAGGGTAGGAAAGGCATCCTTAGTAAGTCCTTATCTTATAAAGAGAGAGGTCAAGTAGTATGGACTATAGCTGATGCACAAAAAATAGATGTTTAAAGACTTTGCAAGTTAAAAATTTAGTAAAAACCAAAAGAGGATCTAAAAATAGTAATATAGGGAGAGTAGTGGAAGAGTGGGAAGGAGGTGGTATATGTGAATTTAGCTTCGTTTGTGTTATAACCAAATCAGTAGATGTTTCATATTGATAAATCAAAAGGTAGCTGATAAGCATATTCCTTAGAAATATGTAGGTAAATATCAGAAGAAATAGCTAAGGGAATTAAAAATGGTTGCCTCCAGGGAATGAGACTGGAGTTGGGGGAAGATGGGACAAGGAGCTGCTGCTTGTCTTTATTTAGACTGTTTGAATAAATATTTCATATACTTTGATAAAAACTTGAGCCATCTTTGTTTAACAGATTAAACTCTGTACCACAGTGAAATAATGTAGAAGTGATCTTAACACCTTAGGCTTATGACTATTTCCATAATAAGATGACCACTAATATATTTTGCGTCTCTGCGTAAGAAGCATTAATAAAAACCTATCAGAAACTAAACTGAGCATTATCATTTCTCAAGGTGTTTCTGAGTTTCTTAATTACTTTAGTCAATACCACAGCCTTCTACTGTTTCCCATTGTGTTTCGGCACAGAGTGATGGGAATGTAGAAAAGCAATACCACCCTCTTTTTTTTTTTTTTTTTTTTTTGAGACGGAGTTTCTCTCATGTTACCCAGGCTGGAGTGCAATGGCGCGATCTCGGCTCACCGCAACCTCCACCTCCTGGGTTCAGGCAATTCTCCTGCCTCAGCCTCCCGAGTAGCTGGGATTACAGGCACGCACCACCATGCCCAGCTAATTTTTTGTAGTTTTAGTAGAGACGGTGTTTCACCATGTTGACCAGGATGGTCTCAATCTCTTGACCTCGTGATCCACCCGCCTCGGCCTCCCAAAGTGCTGGGATTACAGGCTTGAGCCACCGCGCCCGGCTAATACCACCCTCTTTAGGAACTGACTTGTTTGTCTGTTTTTCAGGGGCCTCCTGTCTGCACGTGTGTTCCGGTCTCTTGTTTCTCCTCTTTCCTGCTTTCTGTCTCTCTCCACCTGTTTCTCCTCTCTTCACACATCCTTCCACATTTCTGCATCTTCACTTCTCTCTGCACAACTGCTCCACCCCCTCTTCCTATCAGATGGCAGGTTCTTTCCTTCTAGTCTGTATACATCTTGTCCACCTCAAGCTTTCTCCTTCCTTACTCACTTTTTCTTTTGAGACAGAGTTTCGCTCTTGTTGCCCAGGCTGGAGTGCAATGGCGCAATCGTGGCTCACTGCAACCTCCACCTCCAGGGTTCAAGTGATTCTCCTGTCTCATGAGCAGCTAGGATTACAGTCATGCACCACCACGCCCAGCTAATTTTGTATTTTTAGTAGAGATGGGGTTTCTCCATGTTGGTCAGGCTGGCCTCGAACTCCTGACCTCAGGTCAACTGCCTGCCTTGGCCTCCCAAAATGCTGGAATTACAGGCATGAGCCATCGTGCCTGGCCTCCTCACTCACGTTATTTTTTATTTATTTTTGATATGTAAATAAAGTCCTTTATTTAATTTTATACACATTATCTAAAGCATGATTTTATTTTTCTTGATGGAATTCATCTTTCAAGGTCAAAATTAGTATGTTTACACATGAGAGCATTTTTAAAATGTTGTTACTACCTGCAAATACATTCTTCCGTAATAATGCACTTTCAGTTTTCATTGGAAAGATAGCACAAGGCTTTTAAAAGTCCTTTGAATTAAGTTTATAAAGGGAGGAGAACACAAGTATGGTTAATCCCTCCCAATTCCCACTTCCAACAAAGTCTCAAGAAATCCTCCTGCTTCAAAACATAAAGACAATCTCACAGGATTTTTATTTGATCATAATGTCAACAAGAAAACTGTATTCCTGTTATTTTTGATACTAACAGTTTTACTGAATTTGTTTTCACTTTCCGTCAAAAAACACATAGCATATGTTGATATGGATTCTCAAACCCATTTAGATCCAGTAGGGTCATTAGAATAATACAGCCTTCTGATTTTAAAAGCAACTGATTGCTTGTAAAAAATGATACGTATCTGACATTTCATCAGAAAAAGAAAAATGAGAACATGCCTTTCAAGTTTGATATCATTTAACTTACAAGATGGTGTGAAAATAGGTTGGTTATAATTTTAAAAAACTAAAACCTACTTCAACTAATGAAAAAATCACACTGAAGAATCAAATATCTTCCAACTTAGCTAGTATTACTGTCCAAATAAATGTCTTCCATTGCCCTGCACATTAGAATTAGAAATTCACTATATATTAAGGCATATTTTAATTAATATGTTCCATAATTGCACAGTTATATTGGTCAGTATTCCTATTTCCTCACTTCTGCCCTCATCCCACCCCTTTCTTCTAGGGCTCAAAGTATTAAGTCATGGTTTTGGTGGCTATTGTAGATTTGAGCTGGCATAACAGTGTGTTCACTAGGTTTTATGAATATAAACATTAAAATGTTACATAAAATGTACCATAATTTACTTCACACGCCAATCTAAGATGGTTTAATATCTTGACAAAAGGTGAGATGATTTAAGTACATTTTACATTTTGGGCATTTAGACCACCATATGCATAGATGTTCTGATGCTGAATTCTTGGTCTTCGGTATCTCATAGTGCTGGATGCTCTGAAGTATGACAGAAACTTGTAACGCAGGCGAACCACATAATACCAGATGTTTCTTGCAACTTGTGATCTTACAATAAAAATGCACCACATGAGGATCACAAGGATAATATTTAAACCCTAACATATATTCCGCAACTTGTTCAGATGTTTTCTGGCTGCAGGGAGGCCAGACATTTCTTCATTCAACACGTACTTCTTAGTTCCCATGCAGTAGTTCTCTATATATTCTGCCCAATGTAACTGTCGTACGTCAATATTGAAGGTCTTTTTATCTTCAGGGTTTAATTGATTAATTAATATATTGACATTGTCAGTATTCCAAACCCAAGAATTACTTGTGAAATATTCAAGAAACATCATAGCTTTGTGAAGACACGTAATTGCTTTCATCATCCTTGGGCTTCTTCCAGTCATCCTGAGGTAGACATCATACAGGAATGCTGGGGCCTCATGGCTTACAGCAATCCAGTAATGATATAAAAGGTAATTGGAGGTTAGATTTACGTTGGGCCATCTGAAGGCCTGTTCAAGAGGATTCCTCTTGAAAGTGGAAATTACATGGTATTCAACTTCACCCCAGTGGAAAGAATTAGTGCTGCCTGTTGTACGATTATACACCATGATGTTTCTTGGTCTATTAACTCTGAATACCAGGCTGCTGCAAGACTCATGTTGACAACTACACCTACAGGAACAAGATCTGCAAGGGCACTGTTGGAGGCACGCATTGTTTGAAGAATTCCTTTCCGTGCCTTTGTTGAAGTTAAAAACAGCACTGCAATAAAGAGGACACTTGGTCCATTAAAGTTATCAATCCATCCTGGAAAAGGTTCTTTCCAACTGGCACCAACAATCAATGGCCTTATAATTGCCATATTTAGCTTTGCTCCTTGTTGTACAGCATATTCTGCCAGTGCTTTTGTGTATACAGTATGTAGGCATTAGGTCTGTCTCCTATCAATTTTGGCATGATATCATTTACTAGGCCATCATCCATCCACTCTAAAGAATCAGTCAGCTTCTTGGGATCCACAGGTGGTGGGTAGACTACTTCATCAATCTGCTTTCGATTACAGTAGGCATATGCTGTTGATACATGCATGAACACTTCCAGATTCTTCATTTGTTGTGCAAGGAGAATAAGCTGTCGCGTTGCAATCACATTTAACTGAACAGCATCTCTTTAAGTTTTCATAAAACCTTACTGTAGCTGTACAGTAGAATATAATATTGGTAGAATCTATGATCACCTCTTTATCTTCTTCACTGAGAGCTATTTTAGGTTGGGTGAGTTCACTGTTGATTGCTATAATTTTCTCTCTCAAATCTGGATTTTCATCTCTCAATCTGTCAAAGAGCTTGCCACTAAGGATTTCTTCTACTCTTTTTTGTGGTGTCTGTCTAGCTTTATGCCTCACCAAAACATACACTGAATTCACCTTAGGACAAGATCTCAGCAACTTTTCCAGAAGCACCTTCTATAGAAAACCAGTAGCTCCTGTGAGGAGGACATTCTTGCCTTCATAGTATTCTGGGATTGAAACCATTTTGATCCTAGACGCAGAGGCTCAAGCCTTGCTCTCCCGCTGGCTGTCCAGCTATGGCTGCGACGCCACCGCTGTCGTGCTTTCCTCATTCGCTTTTCCACCGCCCCCGACCAGCTGCTCCTCACTCACTTTAAATTTCCTGTGTACCTAGCAGTGGTTGGAATGCTCTTTTCATCCTCTCAACTTGCTTATCTCCCATTCATTTTGGCTTCTTTTAGCTTCAACTCCCACTGCTAACTGCCTGATTATTTTCTTGTTTCCTAGTTCAAATACCTTAGAGAGAGAATCTGATTAACCCTGTTCATTTTTTCATCAGAGATCTCTAACAGGAGAATGCCCTCATGTACCCATACTGGTTTAGTCAGCTGTGACTAGGAATGTGGGGTCTCACAGTATAAAGAACTTGACTGCATAGGGCGGTTCCCTGATCTGGGGATGAAAGTGGGGGCAGTTAGCATGAGAAACCCCGTGATTGGCATGCTTAGTGGTTGGAGGCATTAGTGTATTGACCAAGGATCCCGTGCCATATTGAACTTCATGCCCATATTTTTTGACAGTTGAGTATCCAAAATTTTAAAGACCCCATAAGCTTTACCCCATGAGCTTTTCCTAACTAGACGTGGAGATATGTATGAGAAATATGTTCTATATAATGTCTAGAGCAGTGTTTCTGTTGTCATATAAATTAACGGAATTTTATAAAACAGAGCTCATTGTCTTGGAGATACTGGTACCTTCAGTCAGGGTGTCCTGCTGACGTATGGTACCCCATTTGCCTTCTCATTATCAAAGAACAGAAGAAATTTGCTTTCTTATTAGCATGACATAAATATTCATATGGATGACTGTTTTTTGTTAAAGTTTGTGGTAGCTCATTAGACTGTAAATACTGCAAATGAGGCTGGGTGTGGTGACTCACACCAGTGATCCCAGCACTTTGGAAGGCCGAGGCAGGCATCAGGGGGTCAAGACCATGCTGGCTAACATGGTGAAACTCCATCTCTACTAAAAATGCAAAAAATTAGCCAGGCATGGTGGTACATGCCTATAGTCCCAGCTACTCAGGATTTGAAACCCAGAAAAGTGAGTCATAGACTCCATGACTACCAAAGATAATCAGGGCAGTCACAAAAGGTCAACCTTTAACTAATTCTGAGCCACATGAACTTCAGCACCACAGTCCTTTAGGAGAAGGACTTTGTTATGCTGAAAGCATTGCCCAGCGTAGTTCAGTAACCTGGAGGGCATCAACTCTGCAAAGTTGTTAAATGCCAGTTAAGGCATTCCTATGTCCCATGTTGTTAGCACTCTGTGATAACTTAAGAAGCCAAAAGTACATAGTGCAGTTTTGAAAATATACATTGTCAAAAAAATCACAAAGATTACTACATCGATCAGCTATTTAAAATATTTATATACCTAGATTTACTTGTTCACCAAGAATCCCATGTAGCTGAGGTTTTCCTGTTGTTTTTATTTGCTTTCTCTGTGTGTAAATCATGCGTCTCCCATGAGGTTGTTGTTGAAAGCTATAGACTATCTCAAATTATGTTGGTATCATCTTAGTGTTTTATATAAACATTGTTTCTTGACTACATTCTTTGTTACAATGATTCAGTAATGACTGCTTTTTTTCTTTTTCATTTCAGCATGTCTTCAAATTGGAGCAAGAAGAATATATGAAGGAACAGATTCCCTGGACACTCATAGATTTTTATGATAATCAGCCTTGTATTAATCTTATAGAATCTAAACTAGGCATTCTAGATTTGCTGGATGAGGAATGCAAGGTAAGTATGATTTCCTGGGGTACTTGATTTATTAAAATAGATGTATCAAGGTCAGAAGATAAGTGGGATGAAGCAGAGATTCATTAGTATGTCATGGAATGCCTTTGTGGTGACAAGTAGGGGTTATACTTTCATTCCAAAGGGACACTAGACCCCAATGGTTCTAATTACGAGCGAAACTAGGTGACTTTTCCTCCTCTTTTCAGCTGATTCTAAATTACTTGAAAATTTGGCACTAGATACTACCAATTTTAGCCACTTTTCTTCTTCATTTGTTTATATTTAGTACTTTTTGTTCAGCGATAGAATTTATTTAAAGAAAAGCAAGAAACTGTGCAGAAGATATTTTGAATAATAGTTCTGAATAGTTTTAATTTTTAAACTAATTGGTTATTACTGACATATTTGATAGGGATGGAGTTGTATCTTTAATATTTGAAGGCGCAGCAAGTTGGAAAAAAGCATTAGATCCCTAGCTTCACCACTGAGTGATCTTAGGCAAACCTATTCTTTCTCTTAATTTCTCTTTAGTTTATCTTCAGCAAGTTACAGTTTACCACAGGTTGACTCTCCTAAGCATCCAGACTTCCTACAACATTAGGATGCATGTGATGAAAAGGTTCTCAGCCTCACTTGAGATTTTTTAAAATGCAGAGCAAAGCAAAAATGGTACACCGCTCTTTACTCATCTAGGAGGCACGTTTAAACTTGATAACTTTCATTTGATAATACTAAATGAGTATTGCATATATACTCTTGATGAAGAACATGAATTCATTCAGTGTACTTTATAGGATATTTGTCAACATTTGTCATAATTGTAACTACATACCCTTGACCCAGGAATGGAACTGCTGAGAGTTCCACCTTTGATTATACTTGCAAAAGTGTCCAAGGATATACACGTAAGAAGAAAACTGTGGCAATTGTCATAATAATAACAAAAAAATCAGTAACAACCTAGAAGCCATAAATAATGCAGAGAATGCTATTGTTGAGAAGCTGAAAAAAATTCAAGGATTGTGTAGAATTATCCCATTCACATACATGCCTTCAAAGAGAGTTAAGAAGTCCGGGCATGGTGGGCTCACACCTGTGATCCCAGCAGTTTGAGAGATTGAGGTGGATGGATCATTTGAGCTCAGCAGTTCAAGACCAGCTGGGGCAACATGGTAAAACCCCATCTACAAAAAATTAAAATTAGCTGGGCATGGTGGTGTGTGCCTGTTGTTGCAACTACTCGGGAGGCTCAGCCAGGATAATCACTTGACCCTGGGTGGCAGAGGTTGCAGTGAACCAAGATTGTGCCATTGCACTTCAACCTGGGTGAAAAGAGTAAAACCTTGTCTCCAAAAAGAAAAAAAAAAAAAGAAAGAAAGAAAGAGAGAGGAAGAAATAATTACATTGGAGGAAATGGCAAGAGGAGGCTGCTCTCCATTTTATATCTTTCTGAATTATAGAAATATTTCACTATGTCCAGATGTTACCTTTATTTGGCAGATTAATTTTTAATTTTTGTGGGTACCTAGTTGCTGTATATGTTTATGGGGGTACATAGATGTTTTGGTACAGGAATGCAATGTGTAATAATCACATCATGGAAAATTGGGTATCCATCCCCTCAGGCATTTATCTTTTGTGTTACAAACAATCAAATTATATTCCTAGCTATTCTTAAATGTACAGTTAGATTATTATCAAATACTAGGGGTCATTCATTCTTTCTAATTTTTTTTGTACCTATTAACCATCCCCCATCTTCCCTCCCCACAACCTCCTGCTACCCTTCCCAGCCCCTAGTAACCACCTTTCTATTCTCTTATCTTCATGGGTTCAATTGTTTTAATTTTTAGATCCCACAAATAAATGAGAACATGAGATGTTTGTCTTTTTGTTTAACAGAATTTTTAAAACATACGTAATAGCCCTGATATTTCAACTTAAACCTGGGAGGCTGTTACTGTTGTTGAGATAGAGTTTTGCTCTTATTGCCCAGGCTGGAATGCAGTGGTGCGACCTCAGCTCACTGCTACGTCTGTCTGCCTCCTGATTTCAAGGGATTCTCCTACATCAGCCTCCTGAGTAGCTGGGATTACAGGCGCCTGCCACCACACCCAGCTAATTTTTTGTATTTTTAGTAGAGATGGGGTTTCACTATTCTGGTCAGGCTGGTCTTGAAGTCTTCAACTCCTGACCTCAGGTAATCCACCCGCCTCTGCCTCCCGAAGTGCTGGGATTACAGGCGTGAGCCACCATGCCTGGCTGGCTTTTGTTGTTTTTAAAAACAAAACAAAACAAAATAAAACATTTATTTGATGATTCTTCATATACGCAGGTTGAGCTTCCCCAAGATTAGGCTGGGTTGCCCACAAGAAGGTCTCAGTCATACTCTTCATTAGTAATTGGTTGTTGGCCTCTAACAATGAAATATGGAAGGAATGAGCTCCTAAATTGAATTGTAAAAGTTCTTAGGTAAAGCCAAAAAAAAAAAAAGATCTTTTGGCAGCTGATGCATTAGAAGCATCACAGGATTTACCTTGTTTTCTTTCTTCCTTTTCCTCCTGGATATAGATGCCTAAAGGCACAGATGATACCTGGGCCCAAAAATTGTACAACACACATTTGAACAAATGTACACTCTTTGAAAAGCCTCGTCTATCAAACAAAGCTTTCATCATCCAACATTTTGCTGACAAAGTAAGAAAGCTTTATATCATTTTTTCTTTTGGAATACTTAAATGTGGAAAAAAAATCAGTAGGAGGTATGTTTTTTTTTCTTTTGCTGATGTTTGCATTCTTTAGGCCTCAAGAGACAGCAGTCTTTAGTGTTGACATGTTGGTTTTCTTTTCCTTTAATCTAAATTGAGTTATTTGTGAAATAAGTATGAGTCTATAATTCTGAGATCCAGGAAACTCTACAAACTAAGTGTTTTTTTTTTATATAAACCATTTAGCTGAACCTGATCTCTGATCTGAATTAACATGAGATTATTTATAGTCTGTCTTTATCCCAGTTAGGCTGGATATTTACATATTTTACTGTAGAAATATGAATATGTTTTGTTATAGATTACTGCCTTCCATTCTGGGGGAAATATTTTTTAAAATGGTGTATGTACTTACTACATCTCTAAATGCCTGAAAAATTTCTGAGTCCTAAAGCTTAGCTGATCTCAAGGGTTTCAGAATAGCAATTGTGGACTTGTGTCACCCCTCTGTGATTGATTCATGGGGTCCTTTCTGATAAGGCATACAGTCTTACTGCTTCACAAGTTCTGTAGCATGCTAAGCAAATCACAAGCAATGAGAATAATTTATATTTCAAGGAGATTGTGGTATAGGCTTTGGGGTAAGCTTTGCAGGGTCCTCTTCAGGGATTGAGGACTTTCTAAGTCTGCCTTAATCCCATCTGGAAGCCTTGAGATGACCCTAGGGCTACCTAAAGGTTGTGTGATGCAAGCTTTGAGCCCCTTGACTGGCAGACAACTGAAGTTGCTGGAGTTTGGGAAAAGAAATAGTCCATTCTCAAGTAGTCTTACTTTACCAAATCAAACAATATTTCCCCAGCCTTCACCTTCATCCATCACCAGCTCTTCACCTCTGTCCCCATCAGACACTCATTTGTTCCTTCTGATTCTCTCTCCTGCTGTGATTTCTCTTCTAAGAGAAAAATGCCCCTGCTTGATGATGACCTAGGTTGGAAGGAGATACAAGGAGTCATCCTTGGAAGATCTCTCTTTGGCCAGCATGAGAGAAGAAGATCTGCTTGTGAATCTCCTTACCCACTAACTGAGAGAATCTTTTAGATCGCAATTACTCAGCACTACCACTGTTCCCTAGGAAAAACAATATTTGAGGAGTTTTACTCTAGAGTTAACATACTTCTTACCAGGAATGGCCCTGGTTTCTTAGAAAAGATTGATAGTACCAGTTTGCCGAGAGCTGATCATATCATATCTATTCAAAAGTTTTATCAGTTAAGGAGATTTTTCCATGTGTTTTCAGGTGGAATACCAGTGTGAAGGATTTCTCGAAAAGAATAAAGACACCGTTTTTGAAGAACAAATTAAAGTTCTTAAATCAAGCAAGGTAACTATGGATAGGCTTACTCTAATGCATGATGTATTCAAAGCATTAGCTTTTTAAAAATAAAAAATGATTTTTTAACAAAAATTAGTTTCAGTTTTTAATTTATCAAATATATAGTACTTAGTATGTTAGTCAAAGTAATTTAGCTGCATGTCAGTTCCTGTTCTAAATGTATTAAAAATGCTAGTTCATCTAATGACTCTTATTTTATGGATAAGGCACCTGAGACACAGAGACTTCATGGCTAGTGAGTTTTCAAGCCAAATTAAAATCCAGGCTGTCTTGCTGAGTCTGTGCTTTTAACCCCTATACAATGTTTCTTTCAGTTTGATGTGAAATTACTGCCTTCACAGTGGTTCTAAACTCTCTTGTGCCTTGGTGAGAGGCCATGAGAGAAAACAGCCTTTCTGCCATGTCAGTTTGAAGGGAGGTACTAGAAACATGACCTTACACACTCCATCTAGATGGAGACTGATCTCTGGATCATACTGAGTGCAGTTCCAGGTGTGGCCCCAAAGCACTTTGAAATTATTTTTCTTAGGCATAGATATTAGAGACACTGCTTTCCAGAGGGAAAATAATATTCCAGATGGTAAGAGTTGTGATGGCTACACTGTACTGATGATTAGGTTGATCCCTGCCTCCGTCCCTTGACCTTCTTCTGGGAAGAATGGCGAGGGGAGCATGTCTTATGTTCATCTCGCAGAGAGCAGAGTGGGAAGCCGGTTAGTTGGGTCAACTAAATGGATATTCAGGCATTCAACTAAAAATTAAAAATTTTCATATGAATTCTTCTAGATTACTAACTGGCAGCCTTTGTTTTTCTAGTTTATTCTCAAGAATCCTTATAACTTCAGTGGAATAGTATATGAATTTTTTTTTTTTTGAGACAGAGTTGTACTCTCTTGCCCAGGCGGGAGTGCAGTGGCGCAATCTCAGCTCACCCCAACCTCTACCTCCTAGGTTCAAGCAATTCTCTTGCCTCAGCCTCCTGAGTAGCTGGGATCACAGGCATGTGCCACAATGCCTAGCTAATTTTGTATTTTTAGAAGAGACAGGGCTGTTGTTTTTAGAATAAAAACATTTCCTATCAGTAATTTTTTTAATATAAAGATCATGAAGACCAAACCCAGTTTTTGCCTTCAGAAAATAGTAAATTGAGACCAGGTGCAGTAGCTCATCCTGTAATCACACTTTGGGAGGCTGAGGCAGGAAATTGCTTGAGCCCAGGAGTTTAAGACCAGCCTCAGCAATATGACAAAACCCCACCTTTACAAAAAAATACAAAAATTAGCTGGGCATGGTGGCACATGGCTGTAGTTTCAGTTACTTGGGAAGCTGAGTGGGAGGATCACTTGAGCCTGCGAGGTTGAGGCTGCAGTGAGCCACAATTGTGCCTGGGAGACAGCGAGACTCTGTTTCAAAAAATATATGTGTTAAAGTGTCTAACAGGCACTGGACATTAATTGTTTATAGTTTACAGGATTGATATGTAAGAGAAAAATTCCATAGTGCCAATCTCTAAGTATTATTTAAAGATCTTTATTGGTTTGATTTATAAATAATGATAAAAACCATGAAATTCTAGTTTTATTGCTTTGTTAAAGTAGTTTAGCTGAAACAGAACATTCACAGGTTTTCATCTGATTCTTGTTTTTGTTTTGAGATAGGGTCTCACTGTCACCCAGGCTGGAGTGCAGTGATGTGATGATCACAGGGCTCACTGCAGCCATGACCTCCCTGACTCTGGTGATCCTTCCACCTCACCTTTTCAAGTAGCTAGGACTACAGGCACCCATCACCATGCCTGGCTAAATTTTCTCAAAATGGGATTTTACCATGTTGTCCAGGCTGGTCTTGAACTTCCGGTCTCAAGGGATCCCTGTACCTCAGCCTCCCAAAGTACTGGGATTACAGGTGTGAGCCACTGCACCTGGCCAGGTTCTGATTCTTGAGGTACCCTTAATCAGTTGTCTTTATTCTACTTAGTTTTCTAATTGGCTATTAAGTCCTTAGTCATCACAAGGTGGGTTTGCATTCTGACAAATCTTTTGTAGTGACTGCCAGTCTGTGTAACATTATTGCAGTCGAAATGGGGACAGTGTGTGATTTATCTAACATAGCTTGGAGGCTTCCTTTGCTTCTGGTCTTTGCTGAAACACAATCTAGGAGTATGAACTTCATGATATCACTGCACCTGATAGAAGCCAGTATTATACAGTGTAAATGTGTTCTCTTGGAAGTACTAATTTTAGAAGATTAATATTTGTGTTATGTGTTTTGAGTAGAACTGTTTTTGTGGTAATACAGTGTGGAGTATGTTTGTGTATGTATGTGTTTTGTCTTTTTTTTCCCTGCAGCCTTTAGCCAAACTTGCAACTTGAAAAGGAATTATAAACTTATCAGAAGGTGTCTTATTTGATATTTTTCCACCATAATGAAATCTGTTGCCACATCTAATATCAGGAAGCATATAAATAAATTTCAACTTGACAAAATACCACTAAATGTCAGTTCTACCAAATACCATTAAAATGAGTTTTAACCCTCTACTTTCTGTATAGCTTATTAATAAAGGAAAGCACAGTTCATCTACTGAGTTTATGCCTCCAATCTCTCATCTGTAAAGTAGAATCATAATAGCATCTAATTTATGGAATTGTTATGAAGAGTAAATAGATTGTATTAAGGTTATTAGATAAATAATTGTAGTTGCAAATACAGCTTGACTAATTACTGGTTTCATTTAAATGGGATGTGGCACTGTTGTAAAGCTATGTACATACATCAAGATCTTCCTTTGGATTCGTTTGAAGTCTCTTTTTAAACTTTTTTTCTATAATCCAAATTATCTTCTAAAAATTATTGTTCATAATTTAAAAAATAATGTTGTAGAACTTGTTCATGACATTTTCACTGAGATTTTTAGTGATTGTTTTTGAGTTTGTGCTCAGCACTTGAGTTAGTAGGTAGATAAATAAAGCAGGTGAGTAAACACTTCATAAATAACTTGCAAACTTGGACTAGTGTTTTTCTCTGTGTGATGCTAAAACAGTTTGTGGAACTGAAGTAATAAGACTTCAGTTACTATTTTTCTCATAAAATAATTATAGTTAAAACCCATTAATATGTTTAAATTTGTCATTTCCTGTGGATTAGGTTTTCAAGTCTGGGTACAGTCGTTTTGACTTTCCTTTCTCCCAAACATGGTTGTAGAATTATTGCATTTTTCAATTTTTTTTTTTTTTTAATAGCACGTACCTCACCTTCCTCTCATATTCTGGGCTCTTAGCACAGATACTGACTCTTTCTGGAGTGTGACTCTGACAGTGGTTACTTAAGGAAGGGAGTCGCTATTGCAACTTTCTTTAATATTTCTTCTGTGAAGGTTTACGTTCAAGTTTGATTTAGAATGTAATTTCCTTATACTGTTTCTGACCCAGTTTAAGATGCTACCAGAACTATTTCAAGATGATGAGAAGGCCATCAGTCCAACCTCAGCCACCTCTTCAGGGCGCACGCTCCTCACACGTGCTCCTGCAAAGCCCACCAAAGGCAGACCAGGCCAGATGGCCAAAGAGCACAAGAAAACAGTGGGGCATCAGGTGAGTTTAGGGAGCTGCTGCCACCATGCTCCTTCCTTTCTGGCTTATCTGAAACCTTAGATCTTCCCTCTTCAGCCCCCCAGGTAAGATCGTCAGTTGAAGGGAGCCTAGAGCTTTCACTGTGAGATCATACACCACCATCCACTCAAACTCTCCTCTACCCAGTTTTAGACCTGTGACTCTGCATAAGCCTTTCCCAGAATAATTTATCCACTGCTTAATGCTTCTAGCACATAGCATCTCTCTTAGACCACCTCATCCTTGCTTAGTTTTCTGTTTGTTTTGTCTCTGTATTTGTACGGTGCCTCAGTCAGCTCCTTCAGAACAGTGCCCTTGCCTTTCTTTGATGTCTTATGTTCTCTGTGAGTAGAAAATATTACATACATGCTTAGTGCCTGAACAGGGGTTTAGGGCTTGGAATGGAGGCTGAGAACTCCTCAGCTTGTTTTCCTGTGCATGGGACCCTGTGCCTGGTGTAGACAGGAACAGGGCCTGACCCAGGTCCACAGCCTCCAGTCTTGATATTAGGTCCCTAATTTAAACCTCTCTCTGCCTATCCTTTCTCATTCTCCCACTCATTACCTATACTCTTCTAAGTCATCTACTATGTTTTCCAGTATCGAGCAAAATTCCCACTTTATATGATTAAATGGCCTGGAAGCAAGGTTATATTGTTAGTTACATATGACTGAGCTCATAACAGGTTTCTGTAGCTTCCTTTGAGGAAAAGGAGTGGGAGTATAGGAATTTATATTTAGTAGAGTAAGCATGAAAATGGTAGAATTTAGGCATATTTTAACCAAAAGCCCTAGCATTCTTGTTTTGTGGCTGCTCCCCATCTAAAGATGGGTCAAGTTTATAAGTGGCAAAATTATCTCCATTAGTGTTATAGGAAGATAATTTTCCATTGTTTTACATCATGTTTGACTTTGGACAAAACCTTGAAACCCCTTTCTCTCCTTTTTCATGCAGTTCAGAAACTCCCTGCACTTGCTTATGGAGACACTCAATGCCACTACCCCTCACTATGTGCGCTGTATCAAGCCTAATGACTTCAAGTTCCCATTCACGTAAGTATTTCTATACTACCGAATGAAAAAGTGCATATGTCATAAGAAGTGCCAAACCAACCAAAGAAACCAATATTTTTCTTACATTTTTATAAGGAAAAAATATTGGGGTAAGTCTTCATGTCTTGTAGAGGGAAGCCACTAGTCAGTATTTTTTTTTTTTTTTTCAGTTTTTCTCCCTTTTGAGAATGTGAGAATAAATTAGCAGTTAGCCTTCTGAAGATTTGAAAAGTTGAGGTCAGCCAACCATTCTGGTTCTGTTTTCTGTTTGAATTTGCTTCATTTGATCTCTCTGGGATTTTTGTTGATTTGGGCGTGTGGTGGAATCAGCACTGGCTGGGACAAGGCTGTTTGGCAAATGCTTACCTGCTGCTTCTCCACTGTTGAAACCATCAGAGGGTGTCTGTTTTGACCAGCACCTTCTCCTGCTTCAGATACCATGCATGACGGGAGAATCAGTCTTTCTGGAGATTTTTTTACAAAAAGAAATATTTTTCTGATTTTAAAAGTAATACATGTACATTATAAGGACAGTTTTCAGGAAATACAGAATAGGATAAAAATAAATGAAAAAGCATCCATCATACCCAGAGAGATACCTGGTATTGACGGGTATACGTTGTTCTTGATTAACCATCATCCCTTCCTTCCATGCCTTGTGTGTGTGTTTATGTGTGTGTGTGTGTGTGTGAGAGAGAGAGAGAGAGAGAGAGAGAGAGAGAGAGAGAGAGAGAGAAGGAGGGGGCTTGTGCGATGATTGCTGTTTAATCTTTACTTTTAATTTAAGATTGTGAACGCTTTCCCTGTTGGTAAATAAAAATTCACATACTCATTATAATGGCTGCAGAGTATCCAATTGTATAGACATAGTATCATTTATTTAAATTAGTTCCTACTGATGGCCATTTAGCTTGTTGCAACAATTCTATAATAAACGTCCTGTGCCAAATATTTTTGTGTATTTGTCTGATTATCTCATTGGGGTGATGTGATTCTAGATGTGGAATTTATAAGTCAAAGACCAGGCACACTTACAAAGGTTGTAATAGCTCCCACCACCCACCCTCCATGATGTATGAGTGCCCTTTTCCCTACCCTCTTGCCAGTTCTACTCTCCGAAGATTCTGCCTTAGAATTACCTTTTATCACCAACCCCATCTTCCACCACCATCAGAACATCTGAGAAGATAGGACAGGGGAGGCCTGGATGGATTGCTCAGAGCTTAACTATAAGAGTCACAGGAGCGATCATTTGGCTGAAGGGAAAACTTTCTACTTCCTCTTCAGTGCGAGTTTAACTTGAAGATGCCATTTGCCTAGAGTGAAATAAATAAAAAATGTAATACAGAACAAAAATCTTGTTCATTGATGTGGACACTATCAATGTTTACAACAGTAGTAATTTTTTAAAAAATATAACTAAATGAGAATATTTTATTTGTGCTTCCTGTTGGAGAAATCTCAAGGATTGGCCAGTCTTTATTCCAGGGGATCTCTGTATACTGAGCTAATGAATTCTGAGAGCTTCTGATCAGGCCATGCCATGAAATGAGTATGGGCAAAGTGCAAAGGAGTGTTGTGTTGTTTTAAATATGCTCAGTGGACTTTCTTTTTGTTGTTTTTGAGACAAAGTCTCACTCCATTGCACAGGCTGAAGTGCAGTGGCATGATCTTGGTTCACTGAAACCGCCACCTCCTGGGTTCAAGTGATTCTCCTGCCTCAGCCTCCCTAGTAGCTGGGATTACAGGTGTGTGCCACCATGCCTGACTAATTTTTGTATTTTTAGTAGGGATGAGGTTTCACCATGTTGGCCAGGCTGGTCTCAAACTCATGACCTCAGGTGATCCACCCTCCTGGGCCTCCCAAAATGCTGGTATTACAGGCATGAGCCACTGTGCCCGGCAGACTTTCTTATGAGTTTGTGGTATGAGCTGCAGGTAATGTTTACAGCGCTTTATTTTTACTGCTTGTCGCCTCCTCCCCATTCTCTCATAGTTTTCCATTTTGATCACTGCTCCACCTTCTGAATACTTTCTTTTCTGATTTATCCATTTTACTCTTACAAAAGAACTTACACCCTGACTGAGGAGAGTAATTTGTGGCCAAGCAAGGTTCTTTGTGAATTAATAGCTTTGATTTTTTATGTGTAGGTTTGATGAGAAGAGGGCAGTGCAGCAGCTGAGAGCATGCGGTGTTCTGGAAACTATCCGAATCAGTGCGGCTGGTTTCCCCTCACGGTGAGCCTGGCATTTTTCAGATGTGAGGGGTTCTAATGGGAGAAGTTCCTAGTTCTTTAAGTAAACTCAGATGGTTTTCTTTTTATAGATGGACTTACCAAGAATTTTTCAGCCGCTACCGTGTCCTAATGAAGCAGAAAGATGTGCTGAGTGACAGAAAGCAAACATGCAAGAATGTGTTAGAGAAACTGATACTGGTGAGAAAGATTTCACTTACTGTCATCTGAGCAGAAGGCCTTGGGGTTCTGACCTTGGAAAGCCCTGGAAACTTCTGTATAAAATTTTACTAATCCACATCATTTTGGGGTGGGTTGGGCGAGGGGCACGGTACTGTGTTTGAGATGCTGAAACTAGTGAGGATGATGGTCCACCATCAGGATGCAGACTTTTTAGGGCCTGGATCCACACTTGAGACACATCCTTCTTAGAGAGTTTGAGTATTATTAATAAAAATGTACCTAGTACTTCTGGAAGTCACTAGGCTAAATGCTGTGTGATTAAGGAAAAATAAGTCTTGTTCTCAAGTGATATAGTCTTGCTTGGAAAATAATGCATTTTAAAGACAAGTATAATATATAACCATAGTGTCTGTATCAAATGCTGAATGAGTGGAACGAAAAATCAGGGAAGGCAAAGCAACGTCCGGCTATGGGAAGGAGGGATTTTATGAAAGAGGTATGTTTTGAGTCAGGCCATTAGAATGGGTAAGACTGTGTAAAAATGGAAGGAAAATAATATAAGAGGGAGCAAGAAGCAGGGTAAGTGTAGGATTTGCTCATAAAACAGTTTTTTGCAGTGTGAGATTTGTGTATGGGACAGTAGCAAAATGGTTGGGAAATGTAGGTTGGTGTTACAGAGAGTTTTGCAGTCCAGGCTAAAGAGTTCTCAAACTTTACTGTGACCTGGAATGCTTATTAAAATACAGATTGCTAGGCCTCGTCATTAGAATTTCTGATTCAGTAGGTCTGAGGTGAGCCCAAGAATTTGCATTTCCGGGGTGATGCCAATGCTGTCTGAGGACTACATTTTGAGAACTACTGATCTTGGTCTTAGAGAATTAAAGATTAATGAAAAATTAAAAAAAAATATTTTCACTTGTTAATGCTAGCCTAGATGGATTACCTCACTTTGAGCTAATTGATCATAATTACTAGCTGTGGACTGCTTGTAATGCCCCTTTTTTGTTAATAATATTTTTTCCTTGAAGGAGTTAAGGCTACTTCCTCAGTAATATTTTTTAAAAACTGGGGCTTTTCGAGTTTGGCCCAATTCCCTTCTAACCTGGCTTCAGGGGGGAATGTAGAGCAGAAATAGGAACAGGCCTATGCCTGGTCCCCTCACCCAGGCCACTTCAAGCCTAATCAGGGCTTTGCAGGGAATTTAGGCAGAGGCTGAAAGATGGAAGCAGGGTTGGTGTGAGATGTGAAGTGGCTCAGGGGTAAGGACCACTTTTCTAGCTAGGGTTCCTGTGTAAATTTTATTGATTAAAATTGAAATAATTTTAGATTTTTTAGATATATGTGGATATTTTTGATTTTGGGGTATCACATATGAGATATGATGAGATATCTACTTATAGGGAAAAATGATTTTTTCTGTTTTCACTTAGCATTTCAGATCACATGGCTGGGCGTGGTGGCTTATGCCCATAATCCTAGCACTTTGGGAGGCTTGGGCAGACTGTTTGAGGCCTAGAGTTTGGGCCATGCTGGCCAGTGCTGGCCAGTGCTGGCCATGCTGGCCGATATGGTGAAACATCGTCTCCACTAAAAATACAAAAATTAGCTGGACGTGGTGGTCCGTGCCTGTAATCCCAGCTACTCAGGAGGCTGAAGCAGGAGAATCGCTTGAACCCAGAAGGCGGAGGCTGCAGTGAGCCAAGATCATACTACTGTACTCCAGCCTGGGAAGCAGAGCGAGACTCTATCTAAAAAAAAAAAAAAAAAAAAAGAATTTCAGATCACAGTAATGATTCTTATACATAAATTATTCCATTCTTTGGTGCAGGAATGCTTAATGATTTGCATACTTCTAGATAAGGTGAATCACAATGTAATATAAATAATTATATTTCTGTAAAAGGAGTTTGAAATTTGTAGGATTTTAAACATATTTATGGAGTTTTGTTACTTTGTTTTCAGATATTATTGATAAAGCCAAGGGATAAATGTTTAGAAATGTACTCAATATGAATACTCAAGGATTTTGGTTTTTGGTTTTTTAATTTTATTTCATATGCATTTCTTCCTGCCTTATTCTTCACACTGGTGTTTTTGTCCCTTCAGCTTTCTCATGGAATATACAGCTCGATGTAATCCTTACAGCCTGGGTCAGTCAGAGAGAGTCAGCATCTCCATTTCCTTGAGATGTTTAAAACACAAACAAGCAAATAATAGCTGCCTATAACCCACAACCAAGTTTTGGGCCTCAGATAATAATTCCAGGTAGAATAATTCTGGAAAATAACTCTTAAACTGCAGTTTTTCTTGAAATCCCTTCTGTTTGCTCAACTTGCAAAGGATTAAAAATCTGGTTCCATTAGTTAATTGTGACGTAGCCCAAGTTTTAGCTGATAGATTAATTCCTTTACTGATTCTGCTTTTGGACATTTTTTCTTTTAAATTTCATTTATATGGTTATTATTTCTGAATATACAATTTCTTTCAAAAATAGGACAAGGACAAATACCAGTTTGGTAAGACAAAGATCTTTTTCCGTGCCGGTCAAGTTGCCTATCTAGAAAAATTGAGAGCAGACAAACTGAGGGCTGCCTGCATCCGGATCCAGAAGACCATCCGTGGGTGGCTGCTGAGGAAGAAGTACCTACGCATGCGGAAGGCGGCCATCACCGTGCAGAGATATGTGAGGGGCTACCAGGCTCGATGGTAGGTCTCATGATGACCTATTAGGTTGCCCATCTAATTCACTGTTCAACCAAGGACAGTTTTGAGTGGTCACCATACCTGAAAAGATAACACCTCACCTTTTCTTAGTTCCAAGGAACAACAGATTAACTCATAGGACAGCTAAATAGAATAAAATTCACTCAGCCTTATGAATGATTCAGATTTATCTTCAAAACATTTACAAACTGCTGCCTACTTAATGTCCTCAAAATTTTTATTTTTGATTCTTTTATATTGAGCTTGAGGAAATCATATATAAATTAAGATAGTCATGAATATGAGCTGGTTAATAATGACTGCATGAAGAATTTTGGGGAGCAATTAACTGAGATGGTCTTGAAGAGAATTACACTTTAGTGTGATTACATATTAGGTTGGTTTTAATTGAGAAGTATAAGTAGAAGTGAATTAACAAACTTATACGCTAATAGATTCAGGAAAAATATGGTACATTAGTATTGGCTAGATCCAAGAAAGCTGGTGATAACTAAGTGTGAGGTTACAGTGTATGTCCATCTGTTATATAAAGACGACATAGTAATGGATCCTATTGCAGAAAGAATGAACTTTTTTGAATTTCACTTTCTTGTAAAATCTGGCAATGTGGGCCATCCTGCTTTTCAGGGTAAGGGAGGGCTCAAATGAGATAATAAATGAAAAAAAACTTTGGGAAACTATAAATTGCTATACAAATGTAAGTAAATGTAAATGTTGACTTAGCATGCACATTATTAGAATAATACAATGGAGGTACTACTTTTAATGCCTAAAACAGTGACACTGTTTACATCTCTATAACATGTATTCCTGTGTTTTTTTTCTGAGTGACAACACACTGTTATTTTCTTTGGCCAGCTATGCTAAGTTTCTGCGCAGAACCAAGGCAGCAACTATCATTCAAAAGTACTGGCGTATGTATGTGGTCCGCAGGAGGTATAAGATTAGACGAGCTGCCACTATCGTTCTTCAGTCTTATTTGCGAGGCTTCTTGGCCAGAAATAGGTATCGCAAGGTGAGGCATTATTTTCAACTTTGTTTATTCCTTCTATTAGCATTAAACAAATTCCACTTCTATTTAGAGTACCACAGGGGCTACAATGAACATAGAAACTGTATGGAGACAACCAGCAATTGAAATGCATATTTATTAAAAAAATTTTGTTTTTTTTTTAGAAACAGGATCTTGCTCTGTCACCCTGGCTGGGGTGCAGTGGTGCAGTCATAGCTCAACTGCAGCCTCAAACTCCTGGCCTCAAACAGTCCTCCCACCATGGCCTCCCAAAGTGCTGAGATTACAGGTGTGAGCCACTGTGCACATGCCCAGCCTGAAATGCATTTTAAAATACTAAATAATCACATATATTTATTAACAAAACAATAGGGAAAAAACATTTACCTCTTTTTTCTCTTTGTTTATATAATTTTTAAAAAAGGTATTTTTCTCTTTGTTTATATAATTTGAAAAAAAAGGTATTTTAGTTTCCTTTGGCTGCTATAATAAATTATCATACACTTGGTACCTTACACCAACTAAAATTTATTCTCTCAGAGTTCTGGAGACCAGAAGTCCAAAATCATTATCATTGGGGCAAAATCAAGTTGTCAGCAGGCTGGTATCCCTCCGGAAGCTCCAGGAAAGAACCCATTTCTTGCCTCTTGCATCTTCTGGTTGCTGCCAGCATTCCTGTGCTTGTGGCCACATCAGTCCAGTCTCTGTCTCTGTCTTTACAGCATTTTCTCCTCTGCGTACCTGACTTCTCTTCTCCTATCTGCCTCTTATAAGAATAATTCGGATAGCGTTTAGGTTCTACCATGTAATCCAGGATAATCCTCTCATCTGAAGATCCTTAACCTAATCATGTCTGCAAAGGCCCTTTTTCTGAATAAGTTAACATTTGCAGGTTCCAGGAATTAGCACCTAATTTCCATGGGGCCCACTGTTTAGATGACTACCGAGAACTTTGAATAGGTAGAATATATGACAAACAGGTTGAAGATTATTCCAAGAATGAAACAACCTTGAGAGAATTTTCCATGGTCAAGAGGTGACAAAGTATAACATTAATTCAGTTAAAATTTTATTGACAGCTATGATGCACCAAAAGTTTTTGACAAATAATCTTATATCTAGCAATAATTAACAGGGTCACCAGAGTAATTTTAATTATCACCTGTGACCATTGAACAATTTTTATCTCTCATTATGGCAAGGTTTGGAGTCTGTCCTATAGGGTATATTTCAAATAAGTGAGAAATAGAAGCCTGGATATTAGAGCTCTGTGGACATCACCATTAGAAGGAGCATTAAGGGGGTGATTTGGGTCTCTAATCACAGGCAGTATATGGGTATGACCTAGGCTCTATTTATTTTATATTTATTTTACTTTTTTATTTGAAGTGATTTTAGACAACAAAAAAATTGAAATTGATGAGGCTTGAATGAGTGTATTTAATAGCTGTGTTTTGAAGATAGCTACTCCACATCTTTCTTTCTGCTCACCTCTCCTTTAGTCTCATACTCTTTCTATATAAGCATGAGGTTTTAGGGAAGGAAGAGGTTTGAAGCTGGCTTTTCAGATACACCAAACTAGTTAAACCTTCCTATGTTCCTCAGTACTCTCCTTAGGAACATCTGAGTTGGGGTTTGAGCCATTGGTTTAGCAGTAGCAGTCTCTGGCCAGCTCAGGCTTCCACTGTGACTGGACAGGGTGGACAGGGTGGAGGTGGCAGCGTTGAGGCTTGCTCACATGTAAGCCAACAGCTATCACATTACTCCTCCTTCTAGCTGTATTTCAGGTCCAAGGTTCCCCTTCACGAGATGTGGGGGAGTCTTAAAGAGAGTACAGGTGTTGATTAATTTCTCTCACTCATGATGCAAGTGAGATTAAAAATGGAAGCTCTGCTTAAGTATTGTTTCCATTTGACTAAAATTTCAAAAATGGACCAACATCCAAAGTTACGTAGGGGAAGCAAATGCAACAGGAAAACTGGCATTAATAGCTTTGCCACTGTGTCCTGCTTGAGTTTTAAACTCTGAAAGTCTTTAATTTGCCACCACTGAGGCTCATCCAGTTGCTCCTTAGTCATCTGGATATGACAAAGGCCTCTCTCTGGACTGTGACGTTCAGTGAATGTTCAGAACTCCCAACCTCAGTGCAGGGTGATTCAGTGGCTACACTGAAGAAAAACCGAAGGCTGCCTTAGCATTAGGAAAACAGCCACAGATGGCAGACTTGAGGCCACCAAAGATACTATTCAGATCTCCTGAAGAGAGTTCATTTTGTTTTTGATAGTTTAAAAGTTAACCAGTTGTTTCTTAAATGTATCTTCGAGGATGGCACATTTTATTCATCACTTTTTTCAGGTACAATAACCTAAAAATAGGAACTAGTCTTTTAATCTTATTAAACTCCTAATATATGTGGTTAGATGCTTTCAGAGATTTTTTTTAAGTTTTAAGAGTTTGATAGGGCCAGGCGTGGTGGCTCATGCCTGTAATCCCAGCACTTTGGAAGACTGAGGTGGGTGGATCATCTGAGGTCAGGAGTTCGAGACCAGCCTGACCAACATAATGAAACCCTGTCTCTACTAAAAACGCAAAATTAGCAAGGCATGGTGACACATACCTGTAATCCCAGCTACTCTGAAGGCTGAGGCAGGAGAATCACTTGAACCTGGGAGGTGGAGGTTGCAGTGAGCCGAGATTGTGCCATTGCACTCCGTCCTGGGCAACAACAGTGAAACTCAACCTCAAAAAAAAAAGTTTGACAGGAGGTATATTGTGTCCACTTGTAATAATCACCAACAAGATTTAAGTATACATATAACATTTAAATATCATTTATATCATATGAGTTTCTTCATAAAATCATAAACATAAAAATCTGTAGATGCCAGTTTTTCTCTAGTTTACCTTTTCTTTTATTGTCTCTCTCTTTTTTTAAGACAGAGTTTTCCACTCTTGTCACCCAGGGTGGAGTGCAATGACATGATCTCCACTCACTGCAACCTCCACCTCCTGGGTTCAAGCGGTTATCCTGCCTCAGCCTCCTGAGTAGCTGAAATTACAGGCGTCTGCCACCATGCTCAGCTAATTTTTGTATTTTTAGTAGAGACGAGGGTTCACCATGTTGGCCAGGCTGGTCTGGAACTCCTGACCTCACGTGATCTATCCACCTTGGCCTCCCAAAGTGCTAAGATTACAGGCATGAGCCACTGTGCCCGGCTACCTTTTCTTAAAATTCAAGAATTTCTTCTCCATCTTTCCTAGAAAATGTTTACGTGGTGTCTGTTTGTTACTCTTTAGTGACAAGAAATTCATCTTATAAGGCAACCTTTTGTTGTAAGTTGTTTATAAGTTTAGGGAAATATGATTTTTTTATAGGAAATACAGCATAAAATCAAGAGTAACATTAGGTTGTTTCACATCTCATTACTTTTACCTTTCATTTTAAAGCCCCATCCCTCCTACCTTTGAATCCCAAAAGTGGATTCTTGCTACATTTGAAATAGCGATGGAAAATTCTCACTGGAATGTTATTCCTCAAATGTGGTAAACAAGAGTGTCATTTTTTAGTTTCGATAAAAAAAAAAAATCAATGAATCAGTACAAACTTTATACCGCCCCAAGTGTTGGCCTCTCCAGTCAGTTCAGTGCCCATACCTCATGTCCTCATGCACAGGCCTAATAATACATAGTGAGGTGGTATCAGCAGTCAGGGTAGTAGGGAAATCTCTTATGTTAGTAGTTCATCATTTACAGGATGCCTGGTTCTGTTAATTTTGTAGAGTATCATCTGTTGCTAACAGAAATCATATACTAATAAGAAATCTAATGTATTTTTTCTTTCTTTTTAAAATTGTTTTTCTTTTGGTAATCTAGTGTTTTTTATTTAGACAGCTTCCAAGTCCATATTCTGCTTAGAATTATACGCATAATATCTGCATGTAACACATTTTTGTATATGTTTCTGAAATTGCCTTCTAAAGTCTACTTTTCAAATCACTTCAAAAAATAATTTTGTGGCCTCCATATATCTGTGATACATATAATCTACATAATAGATTGTCAATTCAACTCTGTGTCTTTCCCTTTAGGTAATATATGGACTTTTAGCCCAACATTGGTTGATAATCATGAGTGTATTCGGGGGTCTTGACATTGCTTGCCCTTATCCTTTTCTGCAGATACTCCGTGAGCACAAAGCAGTCATCATTCAAAAGTGGGTGCGGGGCTGGCTGGCCCGCACACACTACAAGAGGAGCATGCATGCCATCATCTACCTTCAATGCTGCTTCCGGCGGATGATGGCCAAGCGTGAGTTAAAGAAGCTCAAAATCGAGGCTCGCTCAGTGGAGCGCTACAAGAAGCTGCACATTGGCATGGAGAACAAGATCATGCAGCTGCAGCGCAAAGTCGATGAGCAGGTGTGTTTCACAATGGAGCCCTGAGAGTGGCGTATGCCCTGAGAAATCCACTGGGATTATTTTCAATATTGTTTTTCTTTGACTTTACCCCTCAGTCTTAGTAAAAAGTAAAATTATGACAGTATTTATTTCCATAATGAGCATGGAAATATTTATGAACTCATAAGGTGGATGACAATTGCAAAAACTAAGGCAGAAAGTTATTATTATTATTATTAATTATTTGAGACAGGGTCTCACTCTGTCACCCAGGCTTGAGTGCTGTGGTACAGTCACTGCTCACTACAGCCTCAACATCTTGGGCTTAAGTGATCCTTCCACCTCAGCCTGATGGGTATCTGGGACTACAAGCATGTGCCACCACATTCAGCTAACTTTTTTATTTTGTCGAGACAGAGTCTCATGTTGTCAGGCTGTTGGCTCAAGCAGTTCTCCTGCCTCAGTCTCCCAAAGTACTGAGATTACAGGCGTGAGCTACCATGCTTGGCAGGAAATTATTTTTGAGAACACAGATCTACTAATGCTTCAAATCTTTATGACCAAGAGTCATATTGTGTGTCATTTGTTTTTCAAACACCAACTCAAACCAGACATGCTGTATTTTATACGTTGTAATGCTCCATTACAATTATTTGTTTGCATGTGGTATGTTCATTTTACAGATGATTTGTTTAGCGTTAAAATAGCAAAAGAATCAGGAAGATGTTCATGCTTCTGATGAACTTGGAGTCTGTTGCAGAGATAAAAGTTTGGTTGATTAAAGATATTTACTAATGTTTTAGCACATGTAAATGATATAAAGGTAATTAAGAATATAAAAGTGCTAAGGAGAACAAAGAAGAACAGGAATCAGAATGAAACGGGATGAAAGATTTTCTGAGTGGGAGGGAGAAATTTTGAGGTAGTAAACATAAAGATTTGTGAGAAACTTGTGTGTGTGTGTGTTTTAAGACAGTCTCATTTTGTCACGTAGGCTAAAGTGCAGCAGTGCAATCACAGCTCACTACAGCTTCGAATTCCTGGGCCTGTGTGATCCTCCTGCCTCAACCTCCCAAGTAGCTAGGAGTACAGGTGCACACCACAATGTCTGGCTAATTTTTAATTTTTTTGTAAAGACAGGGTTTCATTATGTGCCCAGGCTGGTCTTGAACTCCTGGCCTCTTGTGATCCTCATGCCTCAGACTCCCGAAGTATTGAGACTATAGGTGTGAGCCACTGCACTTGGCCAACTTGTGATTTTGAGGCTGTATTAACCATTCTTATACATCACTAAGCTAGTTTTTAGCCACACTTTGATCTGTTTTCAGAAACAAGTATAGATTCTCCTATTTCTGAATTAAGAATCAAGAAATTAAGAATTTACTATGTTATTCATCTTGTGACTATGAAAAAATCACATCCATGTTGCTTACCACATCAAACAGAATTGAATTAATTGTGCCTGTTTTTTACTTTGTGTCACCTAGAAGGTGTTGGTTGTGCTATTGCAAATGTTGCAGTTAGTGTTTTGGTTAGATACTATATCAATGCTCTGATGATATAGATATAGCATGAATGTGATGAATAAGCATGGTTTTCTCACTAAATACATTTGATGATATGTATATTTACTTATTGTTACTTATGTGTATGTTTAAAGAACAAAGACTACAAATGCCTCATGGAGAAACTGACCAATCTAGAAGGAATATACAACTCTGAGACTGAGAAACTACGAAGTGACTTAGAACGTCTTCAACTAAGTGAAGAGGAAGCGAAAGTTGCCACTGGGCGGGTCCTTAGTCTGCAGGAGGAAATTGCCAAGCTCCGGAAAGACCTGGAGCAAACTCGTTCAGAGAAAAAATACATTGAAGAACATGCAGATAGGTACAAACAAGAAACAGAGCAGGTAGGAATAATGTCCATATCCCCTATGTACTCTGTATACAGAGGAAATGTGCTATCATCGTGACTTGGTCCATGTGACTCACTGTTGGTTTTATTAGAAATGCAGTACAAAGTTTAGTTGAATTACTGTTCATTATTACTATTTCCCAAGCGTTTATTTCACTTTATCAGTGGTAGGTTGTAGGTCTTTTAGTAGAACTTTTTACTCTAATAAGAGCAGAGGCAAAGCGGTATTTTAAGGAGAATGGCCAAGCACCTACTAACCCTTGTTTTTTTTTTAAAAAAAAAAAAAAAACTAAAAAAAAACATCGGTCTGGGGCATAGACTCCTTTTTCTTCAGTAGGGTTAATGTGATTAACCCATTTATACCTGAGGTTGCAAGTTTTTGAATTGCAAAATCAGAGTTTGGTGATGACCCTGAGCAGGAGGATATAAATAACTCCCACATGCTGAGTGATCCAGTAGTGGAACACTAAGCATAATTAATGTTTAGCACCTAATGGTAGGGATCCTGTGGAAGCCTGCATTAAGGCTCTGTTAAGAAGTCCAAGCAGAAGAAATCTAAATGTCTGCACTGTGATTGCAGCCAACAGCTTTATGCAGATGGAACACTCCCCACAAAATGCTTACAGAGTGACCAGTGCTTGTATGCTACAAATTTGTATTAACTTATATCAAAACTTTATTAAGTATAGAAGACATTAAGATTGTCAAGTAGTAATGAGATGTACTACTGAAACATTTAAAAAGTACCTCAACATTAGGCTTCTTGGAAAAAGTAATTGATTTTCACAGATTCCACTGGTATTACCATCTTTAAATGAAAAGAGTTGCCTGTGTCAGCTGTAACTGCTGGCAAGAATCCTGATAGGCTCTGTCTGTACTGACTTCTAAATGTTAAAGCAGCATATGCAGTGAGAACCACAGCAGGAACTTAGATGCAGATCGGTTAGGGTAGGGTGGCTGGTAAAATTGCAGTACTTCATGGCGTTACAGGTCCTAATAAAGTAATTCCTCTTATATCTCTAGAGAATCTGTACTCTATATATAGAAACAGGAGTGCCAAAAGGTGAGATTCTTTTCTTTTTTATATAATGTTTTTGATATGGCAAGCTTGTTCTCTCAGAATTCAGACATGCACTCAAATCTTGAATGTTTAAGATCTCTTTTCTTCCTTCAAGTCTCCCAAGTCCACAGAAGCTTTCCAGCTTCAGATTCCTCAGACAGTACAGTATTTAAGTGTGGTGGGGAGATTCTCCTTTCCTCTTCAAAGCCAAATTCTTGCCTTTCTAGTCTGATAGAATAAACATACAAGCAGATTCAGATTTCTCTTTTCATTTCATTTTCTCCTACTTTTCACAGAGATAACTGTAGGCACTACCATTAGTTTACACGGTGTTTCCCAGGCTGGTCTTGAACTCCTAGCCTCAAGCTATTCTCCCACATTGGCCTCACAAGGTGCTAGGATTACAAGTGTGAGCCACTGCACCCAGCTGCATTAGTTATTTTGATGGAATGTAGTTGTAGGGGAAGAATGAAAACATTTCACTGTGACAGTCAGCTTCAAGGTCAGGAAAATGACATTCTTAGCTTGATTAAGGAGCCCAGAAGCTCTTAACCAAGAGCATGTATCAAAACTGCTGGGAAGTTTTTGTATAAAAAGGGAACTATCCAAGTTCTGGTAGTGTGGGCTAGACACATTATTTTGAAAAAGCACCATAGGTGATTGCTTGTGCACCCCTAGAGGAAGAACCTCTCCTGAAAGCCCACAGAGAGCTGGGGCTTTTTTACCAAGAGTGGATGTTAAGGCAAGATCAGTGCAGAGCTAACAGACTGAGCCCTCGGAAGGAACCCCTTCTGGACTGATGTCTGCTGTGTGTGGCACAGTGTAGTTATCCAACTTTCCTGCTCTCCAGAGCCCTCTTTTCCTGTCCTGAACCCCGTGACATGACGAGAGACTTGCCTGCCACCTTTCTCTCTATTATTAAAGCTCTTGTTTTGAGAGTTCCCTAAACTTTGGCTTAGAAAAAGGAATTCAGGCCGGGCGCGGTGGCTCACGCCTGTAATCCCAGCACTTTGGGAGGCCGAGGCGGGTGGATCACGAGGTCAAGAGATCGAGACCATCCTGGTCAATACGGTGAAACCCCGTCTCTACTAAAAAAATACAAAAAATTAGCTGGGCATGGTGGTGCGTGCCTGTAATCCCAGCTACTCAGGAGGCTGAGGCAGGAGAATTGCCTGAACCCAGGAGGCGGAGGTTGCGGTGAGCCGAGATCGCGCCATTGCACTCCAGCCTGGGTAACAAGAGTGAAACTCCGTCCCAAAAAAAAAAAAAAAAGAAAAAGGAATTCAGATTTTACTCATCACAAGCACACATTTTATTCCAAAGATGAACTGAGTAAATTACGTACTTGGCAAAATTACCTTTGGTTTTTATTTTTCCTTCCTGGGAATTCTTATCCAGCAAAGATCTAGAAAGTTAACAGTCAACTTGTGTGTGTGTGTGTGTGTGTGTGTGTGTGTGTGTGTGTGTGTTAAAATACACGTGACATAAAATTTACCATTTTCACCATTTTTAAGTAGAGAGTTCTGTGGCATTAAGCATATTGACATTGTTGTAATTGTAATGCTTATTTAAACATGGAATTGAAGGACAAGTTCTCAGCCTTGTAAAACTCTTAAAGGGAAATGAAAGAGAAATTTTCTTTCTTGGGACAGATATCAGGAAGAATCAAAAGGTCTTCAGTGAATTTCCCAAACTAAAACATCCTCGTATCCTTCTTAACCTCCTTAATCTCTCCACTTGAATCATGGATACACATAAGCTTTGTGTTAAAGCATTGAGATGAGAAGGTAATGTCAATTACCTGTGAGAGCAAATGCTTACTAAGTGCCAGGCAATTTTTTAACGTTTAAGTAAAAAAACACTACTATCCCGATCCTTCAAGAATTTCTACTCTGTTCTGGAAAAGAGGAAACTAAATCATTTATAATGGATATCAAGAGCATATACAGGGTCTTGTAGTAGCACAGGGAAAAAACAGCTAATGGAAGGGGGTTTCAGGAAGGCTCGTGGGAGGGGTAATGCTTGAGCAAGTTTGTAAGGTGACTAGACATAACCAGGCAAAGACAGGTAGCATAGAGGTGATAGAAGTAAGGAATGACTGCTTATGGTCTTTATCCTTGGTCATCAGGCTTCCTCGATGTAGGGCTGAGGGCCCCACAGGGTCGTGGGGTGAGCCTTATGCTGTGCTGAGGCGCAGGATCAGAGAAATAAAGAGACAGGACACAGAAGTACAAAGAAAATGCAGTGGGCTCGGGGGGGCCACGCCACCTATGAGTGGAGTCAGGCAAGGCCTCGAATGTCCAGAAGCTTAAGTATTTATTGTGTATAGGTTAGGGGGCAGGGCAGTGAGTGAAATCATCTCTAAGGATAGTGATGGGGTCGTGAGCAATAAAACATATGGTCCACCCCCATTAGGTCACCTAGGCTGGGAGGTGGACAGTGTGCAGTAAGGGGCCCGTTCCCATGAAGGCAAGGGACATGTGCAGTAAGGGGTCTACCCCATTAGGTCACCGAGGCTTGAAGGTGGGCTGTGTGCAGTGAAGAGGGTGCAGTGTGCAATACTTCTATCTATGGGAAACTACTTCTATGGTAATACCAGTGGAATCTGTGAAAATCGATTTGTTCTTCTAAGAAGATTTATAGGAGGATGCTTTAAGTCACATAGCAGTGACAGAGCTGTCAGGGTTACCGCCACCTTCTGGCAGCTTCCAGTGAGTTCTATGGGAAGATGCTTTTCGAGCAGCATAGTAGCAAGAGCTGACTGGAGCAAGGTCCTACAACCTCCTTTATCAGGAGGAGTGGCTCTTGCCCCAAGCCTGCCATACAGCGGGTATCTTCACGATACTGAACACTGCCGCCTGGGCCATGAATTCTTGTCCTGGTATAACTGTTTTTCGCTTAAATCATGCTCTGCACTGTGTCTGCTCTAGGCATTCCTCCAATTATAAGCTGCTTATTCCTTAATTCATGCTCTGTACTGTGTCCACTCTAGGCATTCCTCCGATTATGAACTAAGATATAATTATAGGTATATATGTAGGGAAATATTCTTTAGGCACTCATACTATCAACTATTATATGATTATATATAGAGGATTATATAAAGGGATTCTTCAAGCCCTAATTCTATAAACTAATATATGATTATGTAAAGGATTATATAAAAGGGAATAGCTGAGCAGTAACACTATAAAGTGAGATATTCCTCAAGCCCTAACTGTACCAGGTTTCTGCTTAGCTCTCATTCCTCGGTGCCTACATGGGGGGTTACCCACATTCTGTCCATTGCAGCCATCTCAGTGTATTGTTTCATTTCATAGCTGGTATCAAATCTGAAGGAAGAAAATACTTTGCTAAAGCAAGAAAAAGAATCCCTCAATCACCGCATTGTGGAGCAGGCTAAAGAGATGACAGGTAAGGTTTATGTGTGTACTGCACGCCAACCAACCTCACACCAAAGTTGTATAAGCTACAATGTTATTTGATGAGTTACAACATTATTTAGAGTTTAAATATTTTTAAAAGTTGAGGCTGTCATCAGCAAATTTATAAAGTTCCAAGAAGAAGAGAATTAGTTGGTTGATAAACTTGTAAATCTGGTATCTCTAGGTACAAATGTGAACTCCCATGCAGTCAGTGTCATATGTAATTTTTTTAAAAAATTTATTTGTTCTGCACGTGTGATGTATTAATTAAGGCTTATAGGATTCCAGTTGAGCTAATAAGAATTGTTGAGCTAATATGTGTATATTTATTTGTGTGTTTCTGTATGTCTTTTTTTTTTTCTAAATCAATGGATGCTATTCTAAGATTCACCACTCTGCTACCAAAAAAAAAAAAAAAATTCTAATTTTTAAAATAGAGAACTAACTAGATATGGACATTTATTCTGTTTGCTGTTTGTGGGGTAGGCTAGAATGGTGATAAATTTATAAGGAATCCACATATATATAAATATGGGATAAGAAGATACAGATTATACAGTAAATAGTGGTAGAAATGGAAAAGATGGTTTGGAATGGGGATATATGAAAATAATACATTTTCATATACATTCTGTTGATTACATTGATATTCAAAAGAGACAAAAAATGTTCTAAGATTGTATGATGAGGTAGCAAAACAATAATGGTATGTTATTAGTAGTGGGGTTATTGAGAAAAGAGTACAAAGTTATGAGGCAAATTAATGAGGCCAGTTGTTGAAGTGTTAAGTTTGAGATGTCAGCTAAGGTCTCAACATGGAGGTGTTCAGAAAACAAATCCTGATTAACGACTAGAGAAAGAATAAGAAGGGAGCCTAAAGTTACGCATTAAAACCTGGGTGGTAAGAGAGACTGCCCCACCTCTCCTAGTTGAAGGGGATAATGTAGAGGAAAGAGAAGAAAACCCGGAATTAATGGCCATACTAAGGGATGAGATAAAGAAAAGAAGCCAGAAAATAAATTAAGAGGTAATGTAGAAAACAGCCCTGGAAAGAAGGCTGCTGGGAGGCAGCATGGAACAGAAGGATGCAGAATGATGAGAATCTTCTAGGAAAATATAAAATGTTATTTGAAAGTAGACTGTAAACAAAGAAATGACAATGATTTTGCCAAGGGAAAATTTTTTGGTAGACTTGGAGCAGCTTCTGCAAACTGGTGAGAATAAAAGGCAACTTGTAGAATGTTTTAGAGAGAAGAAATTATTTCATTCATTCATTTACACATTATTAAAGACCCGCTCTAGGAAGCACTGTGGTAGGCACCAGGGAAGCAGCTGTGACAAGACACTTGCAGCCCTGGCTTCATGGTGCTCACTGAGAAAGCAGTGGTGAAGCAATGGAAGCAGGCAGGACAGATTAAGATTTAGCTTCCAAATATATGGGTAAAATGGAGCATAGTGGTAGGAAGCTTAATAACGATAAATGTGACTCGTTGGCTGATTAAGTTGAGACATATAGCTGAGATTTGGGGTTTTGTTACTTTGCTTTATCTGCAGCCAGGCGCTAATCTCCAATCTCCAGATCATGGCCTAGCCAAAAGCAAACCACAGCCACAGACGGGGCGGAGGGGGTAGGTAAAATGGAGAAGACAGAGTTTCCTCAGCAGCACATGAGGGATGACTAAGAAGCACACAGCACAGCTGGCCAAGCCTGAGCATTTTATCTGGTTAGAAGCAGGGGAGTATTAGTACAGCAAGGGAGTCAAAGTCATAGAAAATGTAAGATACAGCCGTGGGATGATATGTGAAGGAAGGCTCTATAGAGTAGGACAGTCGGGTCCACTGAAAAGTTGCCATTTTCTTGAGAAATATCTCTGACTTTTTGAGAGAGTACGATAATTTGGGTAAAAGAATTTTATGAATAGAATGCCGTTTGAATAAAAATATATATACCTTAGTTACTAGACAATGGCTAGTAAAAGTTTTTCAAGGATGTGTTGTAACCAGTGTATCAACTAGTGGGACTAAAGCCAGAATATATGGAATAACTCAGTAGATGATATTTTAATAAATTATTTCATTTTTTGTTTTCCTACATTTCACTAAGACATTCTTCATAGATCACAGTGGTACTAATTCCTACAGAGAAACTGGGAATCAGTATACATGTTTACATAATTGCATTCTCAAAGGGCCATCTTTGGTATGCGTATCCTTTTTTTAATTTCAGAAACTATGGAGAAGAAGTTAGTAGAAGAAACAAAACAACTAGAACTTGACCTTAATGATGAAAGGCTGAGATATCAGAACCTTCTGAATGAGTTCAGTCGCCTAGAAGAACGATATGATGATCTCAAGGAAGAAATGACTCTTATGGTGGTGAGTCAAACACTTTTGCTTTTTTTTTAATGAAAAATTTTAAACATATACAAAAGTAAATAGAATAGTAGAATGAACCTCCAACCTTCTGTGTACCTACCACCCAATCTAGAATGTTCAACACATAATCACCTCCCATTCCATCTCCCCAACCCACCCCATCCAATGGATTGGATTATTTTAAAGCAAATCTCAGAAATCATATAATTTTATTCACAAGAATTTCAGTAAAGTCAAACAGTTTAAAGACTGGGCTATGTGATAGTATAAAGTCAGTACAGTTGGGCTTTGTTTTATATATTAATGGCTTTATGTGAAATTTACATGTAGACTGGTTTTGATTATAATTTTGAAGATATATTCCTATGAAAAGAAAATTTGATCTCCATTTGTAATGAATTACCTTATCTATTTAAGGACTCTTCTGCATTTGCCAATGTACCTTTCATACTTCTAATAATTCTGCACATCCTCCCCATTCCACATACCCCGCTACCAGGAAACAAAGAGTTCCCAAGCTCTCTCATTCCCTACAAGTACCAGCCTTAATGGTAACCTAATTATACAAATGACCAGAAATGCTCTGAAATATCTATAAAAAACAAGATAATTCATTATCTGTGGGGCAGAGTATTTGCTTCTATCTGGACCCACTGACAAAGTACATTACAATATGACACTTAAAAAGTCAAAATAAAAGATTATGTAATATAAAAGATAGCGCCTCATCACCTTGCAGATGAGAAAACCTTGTCTAAAAGAGGCTAGAAAGCTAATATAAATTCCACATTGGACCGTTATTTTAAACCTCACTACTCTGATTTATGTGTGACAAAGAGAAATTAGAAGTAGATGCAAGTGACCATTATAACTGTCCTCATAACTGACAAATCTAAGGACCCTTGTTAAGCTTCATCTTCCATGATCACTATGCTACCCGTGGTCCCATTGAAACCTTTCTTCCTTCACATTCTGTAATTTTCAATTTTCTCTAGAATCCTTTTCTTCTTTTTCAGTATTCTTGTTCCCCAGTTCCATTCTTCAGTGTATTTTTGTTTGCTCTATTTACTAGACGACCATGCCATTATTTATGGTTAATATCTGTTTCAGTTGTGGTTAGAGCCAAGTTTTATAACCCAGTAGGTGTTTCTGAGACCCCTAGTTATTTGGGATGTTAATAAGTGGCATTGGAAAAGAAATTTTGAGGTAAAATAAATGTGTTAATCTACCAGTTTAAACAGAGATAAACAGATTTTTTTTCTGCAGAATTTCTTGGATTCTTTAGTAGTGCATGCAATATGAATTTTAGAAAATAAATGAGACAAGGAGGTGCCATACGTGTATCCATCTCTGAGCATATTCCAGAGACATACATCTGTGAGGAGGTTATGAGTCTCTTTAGTTGAGGAGGCGGCCATCTCTAGAAAGGCCCTCCAGTGATGGCATCCTCCAGCAGCTTGGCACGGCTCCTCCTTCCTGCTAAGCAAGTCTGTCTGCTCACCATCTGTTCCCAGCAGTGCTGTAGGGGTAGGGGTAGTTTTAGCTTCTCAATTTCTTATTTCTCGGTCATATGTCCTCTCCATTGTGTGCCTGTGACTCACTGTCATTCCTCTTGGGAGACAAAATGGTCAGATGAAGGGAAAAGGAGAAAGCAGAGGAAAGGAGATCAGAGCTCGCTTGTTTCCCACTCATGTCTTCACTAGGTTTCATTTCCTAGCTCCAGATATAGTCAAGATCACAATCTCTGCAGAAAATACTTGCCCAGAATTGCAGAGAGTAAAAAACTTGACCTTATAACCCAGGACAATTAAAATATTAATGACAATGTCTTATTTTAATGTTTAGGAAGAACTTTACAGCTAAAAGATGAGTACTTGACTAATATTAGACTGACACTGTTCTGCAAATGGTGCTTTCACTGCTTCAATCCAGAGCCAATGAAGCATTTGGTTGTAAACAGAGTCCTCAGATGAGTGGAGGAAACTCTAGGGAGGGGACTTGATATACTGCCTTCAGTGCATCCCATAAACTATGTGATACATGGGCCAAAGAACAGTAATAAGCTAATAGTGTCACTCATTACCAGCCTCTAGAGTTGTTGGCCCTAGGACAAGAAGTATTGTAGCATTTTTCTCCAAGAACAGTCAGTTGTCCAGGGAATATAGGAGCAGAGGCAATGAGGAAGGACCAATCCAGGGCCAAGTTTCAAGCCAATGATGAAAAGATGATGAGGCATGGGAATCCAGGCTTATAAAGTGCTTAAAGATAAATTAATTCCAGAGAGGGGAAGGAAACCAGCATATCAATAGTGGGGTCATTAGTCTTGGCAAAGGGAGTAAAACTGGTTCTGAAAGAAGGAATCATGGGAGAAATCAGCAGCAGAAGAGGAGGGAGGTGCAGATCTTGAAGGAGAACATGATGATCCAGTCAAACATACATCCTTGTAATTAAAAAACTTGAATGGAGGAACAAAATCCTAAAAACAGACAATTGAAAAGTTACCAACAAGGAAGTTGCTGAATCACTGCAGTGCCCCAGCAATCACAGCAGCAGCTGTTAACATTCATTGAATGCTTGTTATGCCAAGCTAAACTCTTTACTTGCACACTCTTATTTAATCCTCATATAAACCCTATGAGATAGAAATTAGTAACCCTTTTTTCCTGATGATGAAACTGAGGCCTAGAAAAGTTGAGTAAGGGACAAGTAAGTGAAAGAGCTGCTGTTCTTGCCTAGCTCTATCTCATTTCAGACCCAGAAGTTACATTAAATAGCAAAAAGCAGTATTGCTTTCATTAATGCCTTAAGGTATTCTTGTATAATGGTAGATATATGTGGGAAGACAGGGATCTCTCTCATTTTTAATAAGCTTATTAAAAATCTTTGTCTTGGTGTCTATCTGGACTACCTGTTTTTCTTAGTGACATAACCAGTTTATTAAATAAATGCTACTCATTCAACTGTGGGCTTGGACTGGGAACTTTAAGTAAGAGTGCCTGTGTCTGTAAACAGTGAATCTGAGTGTCTTTGATTTCATATGCTCCCCAGCTTCTGGATCATTTCAGAGGTGCTGGTGTTCTTGGGTCTTCCCTTCACATTAGAGTACAGGTTGGGCTGGCCTGGAGACTTTTGTTTTTTTTTTTTTGAGTTGGAGTTTTGCTCTTGTTGCCCAGGCTGGAGTGCAATGGAGCGATCTCAGCTTACAACAAGCTCCACCTCCCGGGTTCAAGTGATTCTCCTGCCTCAGCCTCCCAAGTAGCTGGGATTATAGGCATGCACCACCACACCCAGCTAATTTTGTATTTTTTTTTTTTAGTAGAGACGGGGTTTCTCCATGTTGGTCAGGCTGGTCTCGAACTCCCAACCTCAGGTGATCTGCCTGCCTTGGCCTCTTAAAGTGCTGGGATTACAAGCATGAGCCACCACGCCCAGTCTGGCTTGGGAGACTTTTAAGTGCCTCTGGATGAGACTGCTCTCCATGAGCCTGAATGTTGGAAGGGAAGAGAGAAGTTGTTTGTGGCTTCCAGCTCTTTTCCAGCAGCTGGAGAAAGGGACAAAGAAAGCTGGATAGATGAGAAAATTCTCAGAGGCCTTTCTGAAGCCCTCAGGACCTGTAACACTGTGAGATTAAGGGCCACTGGACCTTTCCACCTTTCCTGCTGGGGACATGCTAAGAGTGAGAGACACAAACCCAGCCTTTAATTCCTTCTTCCTTCAAGTTATTCTCTAACCCCTTCTTCTACAGGAGGGAAGGGATATAGTTGCTAAACTTTTCTATACCCCATGAGCTTTCTGAACACTAATTTCCTAGGTATCACATGACATAAAAATGCCACCCAAGTGCCCTGAGGTAATAACCAAAAGCTCTTCTGAGGATTCCTAGAGCAGCTTTCTTACCCCACTGTACTGTCCATTCTGCCCATTGCCCACTGCTCACTCCAGAGATTTAACTTCACTTATTAAAGTAACGGAAATTAGAGCCACCTATGTGAACTCCTTCATCTTTTCTTTTTAACCATTTGTGCCTAATTACCATGCAGTAAAATGATTGTCCATGTCATTTCAATATATCTTAAGAGGTTTTTGGTAAGTTTTATTTGATTGCAACACTAAAGTCAGTGCTTGGAAGCTTCACCCAATGCTTCAACGAGCACTGCTTCACCCAATGTGACTGTTAGCTCAAAGCTTTCAACACCCAAAGGCAACTTGGCTAATAATCACAAGTGATTTTCATTTGGGCATTTGGTTTTGCAACTGTTCTTGTCCATGTCATGCCAGTGTACCTTTTTCTTTTAAGAGGTGACCTTTTTGTAATGATTTGGTCAAAACAATATGGAACAGATCACTTGGGCACCAGTATAAGTCAGGGAGTAGGGATAAGAGCCAAGTCAAGGTGGATGCTGTCTTAACTATGCCTAGACTAATTATGGTGTATTAATTATACCTGGGTTATTTGCCTTGCAGCATGTGCCTAAGCCTGGACACAAGAGAACAGACTCCACCCACAGCAGCAACGAGTCTGAATATACCTTTAGCTCTGAAATTGCAGAAATGGAAGACATTCCATTGAGGACAGAGGTACAATTTAGACATCTGTCACTGAAAGTAGGATGTGACCATGCTGTTATTAACAGGGAGCATTTCCATTGCAGAGCAGACTCCAATTGGCCATAAACATAGGATTTGTTTAAATCATTTATTCTTCATAAGTGACTTGTAGATACAAACTTATCTTATTTACGTTTTTGTACACATAAGTGCTGTGTACATACATACCCATTGCACATATTTTTTGTCAATACAAATTTTTATTTTTAATGTAATTTTGATGGTGAGATTTTATTTTTATAATTGTCTTTCATACCTAACATGGTGTGTGTACAGAAAATATAGCCTATCAGGAATTCATTTCAGACTGAGGCAAATTATTTTATTTATTATTTATTAATTTTTTATCTATAGACCACCTCTGTACTCTATTTTTAGAGTAAGCCCTTTGTCCTTGAATATTATAAACACCAGTGCCCCAGAGTTCAACAGAACTGCTCTCTCTGTTTTATGCCAGTTTTAACCAGTGTAACTTTCTTCTATAAAAATGCATGAAAAATGGTTTAGAAATCTGCTTTAATGTTTTGTGTTATGTGATATGAAACCAAAATGATGTATTACTGAAACTCCAAGAGTACAGTGACTTTTAGTTAGATTATTCCCAACCAATTCTGAGATCTTTTAAAATATGATATAGTTTCAGTAATGGGTAATTCAGGCACAACTGTCCTATTTTTATATCATATTCTTTGAAAATGGCCACATCAGAAATAGACTGCTTCTGGCAGAATAGCTAGAGAAATTGAATAATTCTTTCCTTTCTTGTCTTAGTTCTACTTAAGAATGACATTTCTGTCATCTTATTCTGTTAATTTTGAAGAAAAATGTTATATAGTTGAAATGTTGTATCATTGAAACCAAACATGCAAGAAGGCGAAGTAGTTTGTCCAAGTTCACAGCTTATAAATGTCAGATCCAGTATTCTAACTGAGGCTTATCTCTTCGGAGTTCATGTTCTTAAGCCATTATATTCTATTGACTTCCATCCAGGGGTTCTACACTGTAAGTCTCCAATCGCTTTTCTATCTACAGCTAACATTGGCTGGGGCCCATGGATATGACAGTATGGCCAGTATATAGCAGGATATTTTCATTTGGGCATTTGGTTTTGCAACTGTTCTTGTCCATGTCATGCCAGTGTACCGTCTTCTTTTAAGAGGTAACCTTTTTGTAATGATTTGGTCAAAACAGTATGGAACAGATCACTTGGGCACCGGTATAAGTCAGGGAGTAGGGATAAGAACTAAATCAAGGTGGATGGGGTCTTAACTATGCCTAGACTAATTACGGTGTGTTAATTGTACCTGGGTTATTTGCCTTACAGCATGTGCCTAGGCCTGGACGCAAGAGAACAGACTCCACCCACAGCAGCAACGAGTCTGAATTTCCAGTTATCTATTGCTATGCAATAAATGAGCTCAAATTTTAGTGGTCTTTTAAGAACAGTAATTTATTATTACTCATAATTCTGTGGGATTTGACTGGGCAGTTCTTCTGCTTCACGTGGTGGTAGTTGGAGTACCACAAGAATGTAGCTGCATTCTTTAGAGTGCTTGCTTCTCTTCCTTGGGCCTCTCCAGGTAGCCTCTCTTCAGCAGCAGGTGGGTGGGTTCTAAGAGTGAAAGACTAAAAGATGCCAGGCCTCTTAGAGCTAGGCCCAGAACTGGCCCAGTGTTAGCTGTGCCACATTCGGGTCAAAGAAAATCACAAGGCCAGCCCAGATTCAAGGCAAAGGGAATAGATTCTATCTCTTATTAGGAGGAAAGACATGTATGTTGAGAAGAATCATTGGTGCCATCTTTAGAGAATACCACAAAGTTAGACTTAGAAGATTTCAAAATTAGGACTTCTGAGACTTCAGTAGATAGGAAGATTTTAGAATTACATCCTGTTCATCTCAGTGGGAGTAGTCACTTGCAGTAGTTGGAGGGAAGTACATTTACAAACTGCCCATTCTAGTGTAGTACCACTTTAGCAGCTCCTGCTGGTAGGGGGAAGCCATGATAAAAAGGGTGTGCTTGCTGGAAACCAGTCTGTAGCTCTCTGGAGAATTCACCTGCCAGTCCCTCTTGTTTTGCAGCCCTCCCATGCTTGTAGATCTTCATGGGCTGGGTTTACTTTGCTTTGGAACCAGTGCTTCTGCTTGGCGTGCACCTCTTCTAGGAGCTGTTGACTGATAATCCCCGTTCTCCTTCTGCTCTGGAGCTTTCTCACACCTTTTACATCTGGGGAATGGTCACCAGAACTTTCTCAGCTATCATTAGGAGTTATTTACGAATGACTGCCAGGCTTGTAGTGGTGGTAATTTTGTGAGTAAATTCAGTTATCTTGATTTTCCTCAGATGAGAGACTAGTGTTATTTTTTAGGTAAGTTAAAAAGTTTCAGTCTCTTAGAAAAGCCTTGGTGACAAAGTCCTTACTAAGGCAAGAAAGCGAAACAAAACCTCGGAAACATCTCTGTGACAGCCCAGTCTACCTCCTTGCCCATAGGGTATAGCGAGGACATCTCTTTAATTAGATAGTATCTCTTTAATTAGATGTGTCATCAGGACTCAGAATGGGCACCATCGGGAGCACTCTTAAATAATCACCAATCTTTATGCCTCAAGTCATTTTGCATTTTTCAAATGTAATCTTTTGTGATCATCCATCTTCTATTTTAATATTCTTGTCCACAGAATTTTGCTCTTGTCTAGCAATCAACTAGTAGTTTATGTAGTATTAGCCAATGTCTAAAGAGTTACCCCATCCCATTTTTTCTTTTCTTTTTTTTTTTTGCTACTTCTAGTTGTTAAAACACCATACCATTTTAATAAGAGGATTTCTTTTAAACAAAAATGCCCATTCAAGGCTCAAAGGAATGATTTCCAAATGATATTTTAGGTATAATAAATGAAGTATTATATTCATTTCTAGAATGAAAGGTTCTGTGACAGTGTAAGAAAATATTAAATAATTTAAAATTTCAGGGACATACGTGTACATCGTTAATAAATGAACAAACATTAAAATATATCAGATTGAATATTTAAATTGTTAAGTAAGCTTCAATGTAAATATTTTGTGCTTAATTTTATGGGGGATGCATAGAAAAGAATTTTTATACGAATGAAATTCTGTAGTGATTTCATGTTTAGCAAGATGTTATATCTGTTCTTCTAAGTCAGGACAGACTTTATTATAAAGATATACAGCTAAACTTTTTCCAATTGTTGAGTATTACAAAGTAGGCAGAAAGAAAAAAGTTCAGCTGTAATTAATTTGTGGACAGATGACTCTGACAGCCTATAAATGTCTATTTCTCGGTTAAATTGATTCTTCTCAGATCATTTTTAGAATTGGAATAACACTTAACTCAGCACTGCTCTGAATTCACAAAAGACCAAAGGTAGTTAATGAATATAAAATTCCTGAAAGTAAAAATTATTCAGTCTCATCAAAAGTCAAAGGTGGCCAGGCGCCGTGTCTCACACCTGTAATCCCAGCACTTTGGGAGGCCAAGGTGAGTGGATCACCTGAGGTTAAGAGTTCAAGACCAGCCCAGCCAACATGGTGAAACCCCGTCTCTACTAAAAATACAAAAAATTAGCCGGGAATGGTAGCACATGCTTGTAATCCCAACTACTCAGGAGGCTGAGGCAGGAGAATTGCTTGAATCTGGGAGGCAGAGGTTGCAGTGAGCCAAGATCATGTATTGCACGCCAGCCTGGACAACAAGAGCAAAAGTCTGTCTAAAAAAAAAAGTCAGATAAAAGCAAATTAATGACAAAGTGCCACTTTTGGTCTATAAACAGCTAAATTTTTAAAAAAATTAATCACTGCTGTTCAAGGTAAGGTGGTGGATGCTGATAGAAGTGTAAATTGGCCTAATTTAATGGGCTTTAAGAAGTTACTGTTTAGATATTTATGTACTAGGGTGTTTATTTTCGTAATATTCCAATAGCAAAAAATTAGAAACAACTTCAACATCCATCTGTAAAGTAATAGCTAAGCAAATGGTAACATGCCTGTCTTTATATTTAAATATATTATAAATTTGGGAAACAATGCAATACCAAGTTTGAAAGATCATATGAAATTATAATGACAATATTATTCTAATTATTTAAATCTATAGATGCATCAAAAAAAAAGACTAAGAAAAAATTATAGTTTTTCTGTGGAGATAGGATTATGCCTGTATTTTTCTTCTTTGAATTTTTCTTATTTTCTAAATTTTCTACAAAAGCTTATTCTGCTGTCATATCACAAAAGCAAAAGTAAACATTCTCTTTTGAAACAATTGGGTAGATTTGCAATTATTTAAGAATTATACTTTGACGATTTAGTTAAATAGATGATTGTTGCTATTCTCTCGCTTCTCCATCCCCACTTCTCTCTCTTTAACAAAGGGACTCTTTATTGTCTACATTAATTCTAATAATACATTATTTCTCTTCTAATAGTACAATTATTCTCTTCTCTTTGTAAAAAGAGAATAATTGTACTATTAGAATTAATAGTACAAGGCCGGGCGCGGTGGCTCAAGCCTGTAATCCCAGCACTTTGGGAGGCCGAGGCGGGTGGATCACGAGGTCAAGAGATCGAGACCATCCTGGTCAACATGGTGAAACCCCGTCTCTACTAAAAATAGAAAAATTAGCTGGGCATGGTGGTGCGTGCCTGTAATCCCAGCTACTCAGGAGGCTGAGGCAGGAGAATTGCCTGAACCCAGGAGGTGGAGGTTGTGGTGAGCCGAGATCGCGCCATTGCACTCCAGCCTGAGTAACATGAGTGAAACTCCATCTCCAAAAAAAAAAAAAAAAAAAAAGAATTAATAGTACAAAATTAAAGTACAGTAGTACAAAATTAATAGTACAAAATTAAAGCCTTAAGTAAACATGTTAAAGCAAATAGTACAAAATTAAAGCCTTAAGTAAACATGTTAAAACAATTATGGCACCCACAACTTCCATGATGATGGTTAGTTGTTTCCATTTTTTTTTTTTTGCTTTAATTAGTGTACCTTTATTTATCCTAGTAGTTCTCACTGTGATTCTGTTTTGGAACCAATTGACACACTTTTAAAATGTTATTAGGTTATCCTTCAGTTTATTAAGGACTATACAGGCTCCCCTCCATTTCTGCAGGGGATTGGTTTGTGAATACCAAAATCTAAGGAAGCTCAAATCTCTTATATAAAATGCAATAGTATTTACGTATAACCTATGCACATCCTTCCATATTCTTTAAATCATCTCTACATTACCTATAATAACTAAGACAATATAAATGCTATATAAATAGTTGTTATACTGTATTGTTTTTTATTTGTAATAAAAGGCCAAGACCCATCTGCAGAGCCATGGCTGAGCTTTATGTCCATTTCAGCAGTCTCTTCTTAGTGGAGACACAGCCCAGCCTAACCAAGCAGTGTTTTGTTAAAGTAGTGAGGGCTAACCTCTCTTCACTGTTTTCTGTAGAGGGAGTAAATATTCTAACAGTAAAAATGTGGCAGTCATTTTCATTTTTATTGTTTTTGGAGTTTTTTTGGAATATTTTTGCTCCACAGTTGGTTGAATCTGAGAGGGTGTGGAACCCACAGATACAGAACCCATGGATATGGACGGCTGACTGTATATGTTTTGGTTTTTCAGATTTCAGTTTTCTCTGTGTGATCTCAATATATTTATGCTGGCATTTCATATTCTCAAAAATAATTCTTCCTGATTCCAAATGTGTTACCTGCCCATTGTAAACAATTTAAATATAGGAGTGTGCAATGTAAAAAATGAAACTTTCCCATAGGACCTCCCATTCTCTGAGATAACCATTGATAGCCTTGCAAATTTTTATATGCTGTGCTAGGTATACATTTAAAAGTCACATATATTTGTGTTTTATTAACAAAAACAAGATATATTTAATATATTTTCTGTCCTGCAGTTTGTGTGTTCATGTAACACTTTAAGACATGTTTATCTGCTCATGTTGATATACTTCATTCTTTTTTTTTTTTTTTTGAGACAAGAGTCTTGCTCTTCTGCTGCTGGAGTGCAGTGACACAATCTCGGCTCAATGCAACCTGTACCTCCCAAGTTCAAGCGATTCCCCTACCTCAGCCTCCTGAGCAGCTAGGGTTACAGGCATGTGCCACCACGCCCAGCTAATTTCTATATTTTTAGTAGGGACAGGGTTTTACCATGTTGATCAGGCTGGTGTCAAACTCCTGACCTTGTGATCCGCCTGCCTTGGCCTCCCAAAGTGCTGGGATTACTTTGGTGCAAGGTGTAAGCCACTACAACAGGCCTACTTCATTCTTTTTAATAGCTAAAAAAATATTTCACAGTTTGGCTATACCATAATTTATTTAAGCAACTGTTCTATTGACCGACATTCAGATTCTTGCCCGTTTTTTTTTTTTTGCAAGGACAAACAAACGAACAAAATGCTGCAATGAACATCTTTTTCCATATTTTTCATATATTTGTGTAAGTGTTTCTATAGGATTAATTCCTAAATATAGATTTGCTAGGTATACATATGCACATTTAAATTTTAGTAAGTTCAACAAAATTGCCCTTTTCAAAGGTCTACTTTTACTTCCACCAATATCATATGAGACACCGTGGCTAACACAGCATCATGAATCTTTTCAGTGTTTGCCATTCTGATAGAGGAAAAGTAGTAGCTCACTGTTGTTTAATTTGCATTTCTCCCATTGTTAGCTCGGTTGAGCATTTTAAAAATATATTCTCTAGATGTTTATATTTCTTATTCTGTAAGTTTGCCTATTTTTCCATTGAACTATTTGTCGTTTTCTCATTGGCTTGTATGTCTTCTGGCTTGTCTTGACCATCTTGTGATTCCTGGGGTTTAGGAGCCAACTGAGAAGAAGGTGCCTCTGGACATGTCATTGTTCCTTAAGCTCCAGAAGCGGGTCACAGAGCTGGAGCAGGAGAAGCAGGTGATGCAGGATGAGCTGGACCGCAAGGAGGAGCAGGTGCTCCGCAGCAAAGCCAAGGTGCGCAGCACAGCCCATCCGCAGAACTGAGGCCGGCTTTATGTCCATTTCAGCAGTCTCCTCCTTAATGGGGACTCAACCCAGGCTATCTGAGCAGTAGTTGGTTAAAGTAGTGAGGGCTAAACTCTCTCCATTGTTTTTTGTAGAGCAAGTAAATATTTTAAGAGTAAAAATGTGACAATTAAAATATAAAACTTTTACTTTAAATTTTCCCTAGGAAGAAGAAAGACCGCAAATTAGAGGTGCGGAACTGGAATATGAGTCACTCAAGGTAATGGGAAGTTTCTGCTCAAGACTTCGTATATTTTATTTTGGCAAGAGGCCCACTCAGAGCCTCTCTTTTTCTCAGAGAACATCCTTAAGGGCTGGAGGTTGCACCAGAAGTCCTAGCTTCAGCCTTATTCAGCATTCTTTCTTCTGTTCTTTTTATAAATTCTATTCATATAAGTGAGACTTTAGTCTAAACAGGAAGAGAAGTAGCTGCCGTTCGAGGCTGTGGAAGTAAACGACGTGAACTCTAGCATCAAGTGCCCTGGGTTCAGATGTTACATCTGCCACTATAAAAATCTGATTGGGTGTGATGGGGCAGACCAGACATAGCAGTAGGAATATGGTCTCCAGATCTTGTCCTGCCTCACACAAAAATGAATGAATAAAAACATTCTCTGTAGTATGAATGAAGCCCAGATTCACAAAGTATTAGATTAGTGACTCTCAAAATGTGGTCCCTGGACCAGCAGCATCAATGTCAGCTAGTAACTTGTTGGAAATGCAGATTTTCAGGCCTCACAGTACTAGATCTATTGAATCAGAATATCGGAGGGTAGGGCCCAGCAATCTGTGTTTGAACAAGACCTCTCGGTGATTCTGATACACAGTAAATTTGGGAAACATTTGTAGTTTACACGTCAAAGTAATAACATGTATGTGTCTTCTATTACAGAAATGAGCGATAAGAATCTGATTGCCAGTTGGTGGGAGACAGGGAAGGGAGGGAACATTCATTTTCGCAAAAAAATAATTTATGAAAGAAAGCATTATATATTCTTAAACTAGAAAAAAGAAGGACTTTAAATAATTTTAATATAACACATTGAAAGGACTGATATGGTGCTACAAACCTTAAGATTTTGTCTCTGGGAAGAAACAAATAAAATATTTAATGTTTATACACAAGTGTTGCAGTATCATCAGGCTTTGCATCTTGTGCTAAATGAGGCAGCATGGTCTTTTTAAGTGCCTGTTTACATCTGTCTTGTGACACTTGTGTTCTAGCGTCAGTGCCACTCTATTCTGGGTTCCAATTGCCATTGTTTGAACAGAGCATGGAGTGGGCGGCACTAACTGGTAGCAGGGTCTAGCTGTTAGGACATGAAATACGGGGGCGATGAGAATGTACATATCCTTCTGTATGGCTGGAGAAAGGCCTTCAGCCTCGCCTCCCACCTCCCAAGGCTCTGCTCACAATGTCACAAGCATGTCACACAGAAAAGAAATTTGAAAAATACACTATTTGTTGACATTGAGACACTAAAGGTAGTTTTATTCATTTGAATGATATGGTAAATTTTTTAAATTAGAAATTAAAAGCCTAAAATTTCAATAGTCTTTACATTCTGCTTTATAAAGGAAATAAGAGGAAACTACTAAAGATTTTAGGGATCCACCGATCTGAATAATTCATTGGAAATATCCTAGCCAGCTGGACGCTCAGATTTCCCTTATATTTATCTGCAAACAAAAGCTGGGCTCCATAGCACAGGTTAAACTTGCCCCTTGAGACTCAGAAATCTCTCCAGGCCAGTGAATACACCCTGAGCAGGCCAGAATACATTTGACTCTGGAATTTGGGTTGATGAAGCAAATTTCCATTGACCTTACTCAATTCTACTTGATGTCAGACTTCCTTAATTTGTAGAACAGAGCTCTGGCAGAACCTAGGAAGCCATTCACTAGGGTAGCTCTGATGAACTTTTCCAGCAGAATTCTTTTACCAGCTTGGGGGAATTTTGAGCATCCAATGTAAAGTTGAGGATGACAGCGATGAACTTTTCTTCATATTTCCTACAGCGTCAAGAACTAGAATCAGAAAACAAAAAACTGAAGAATGAGCTAAATGAGTTGCGCAAGGCCCTCAGTGAGAAAAGTGCCCCAGAGGTGACTGCCCCAGGTGCACCTGCCTACCGTGTCCTCATGGAACAGCTGACCTCTGTGAGCGAGGAGCTTGATGTTCGCAAGGAGGAAGTCCTCATCTTAAGGTCTCAGCTGGTGAGCCAGAAAGAGGCCATCCAACCCAAGGTAAGCACTAGCACACAGCTAAACTGGGTGTTCGGGGACTGGCCTCGATGTCTTCTTATCCTTTCCCTCCAGTTTATAATGCAGCAAACACTTAAGAGCATTTTTAATCTAATTGAGGATTCATCATTAAAAAAGAAAATCCCAGTATTGTTTAAAACTGTTTTAAGTATAAATTGGAATGAGCAAAAAGTGAGAGGAATCCCAAATGATCATCAAAGTTTCATCTCTCACTCATGAGTTTTAAAATTAGTCTTTCTGTAGTAATCTGGCCACAGTAAATTTTGATCTAAAATAAAATTTTACTAAATACAAAAATATCTGAATTGTTTTACTGTGGGAAGGCATTAAATACAACTTTAAAATTATTTGTTGAAAATAGCTGGTTTAATTAGAGAAGTAACAGATGAAGTGGTTAGAAGTGAGATCAGTGAATGGAAGTTATGTGGAGATGATTTCTACTCGCTTAAAACAGCTCTGTTTAGTAGGGGGTGCTGTCCCAGTGGGAGGGGCTGTTCAGGGATTCAACAGCAAGGACTCCTGCACTGAGGATATAGACAGTCCTTTGAAGTCCTTCCCTGCCTTCATCTGAAACCCAATGCTGCCATATTCTGGTGAGAGATGAGCCTTTCTGTCATTTACCATCAGAAGGAATCTGATCACCTTGAAAACCTGGTCTGCCTCCCTGCCCATGTGAATGCAGCAGAGCATCACAGGACTTGAGGCAATCAAGCATCCCAACTGTGTGGTGTGTCATATAAAAAATATCCATGATGTATAATGAGCTAGATGCCTGAAAATCTGAGATTGCCCCTCTTAGAAATGGTATTTCTGCATGCAGTTTAGATACCATATCTGGCACATATGTTTGGATTTGATGAAGGCAGCTCATACCTGAGATTGACACTGGTCCAGAAAATATCAAATTCTAAAAACAAGATATTTGACTAAATAATTTGGGGGAATAAAATTCCAGTAATAGTGGAGTTATATAAAGAAATGGGCTTCCTTATTTTGAAACAAATCACAAAACCCTTAAGCCAGAAATGAGAAGAACCCTCATTTTGGCTTGGCTGTATAGGTCACAGCTTCCCCCAGGGCTGTCTCAGTTGGTTCCCTTGGCTACCACTGTGGCGGGGCCTCAAGAAACAAGGCTTGCAGTCTAGCTTGAGCAGAGTCCAAAATCAAGATTCCTTTCTCTAGTTCTCTTGAGACAAGTTATTATTCTTTCTAAAAAGAATTTAATTGACAAATAATAATTGTACATATTTATGGGGTTGCAATGTGGTAATCTCACAAGAAACTTTAGTAAAAATCAGGAAAAAGGAAAAGAAAAATGAAGCAAAAGACATAAAAGCAATCCAGCTAACAGAGCACATAGTTCTGCTATCACACACTCTCCCTTGCCCAGCTCACGTACTCCATGTGACAGCTGCTCTCCTGACCCTAATGGATGGCCCTGTCCAACTAAGGTACCTGCTTGCTCAACTCGAGCCTAAACGTGGCAGCACTGATGTCCTCTCCTAGGAGAAATGCCCATGATACTCATTAGCATCTTCCAGACTCCCTAGGCTGTTTGTCCCTTTTAGTTTCTATTCCAAGAGACACATCATGACACCATTCCATTTCAGGGCAGTGGTGAGCAACACCCTGTGAGCCAGGGGATGAATGAGCCCAGACAGGTCTTGTGTATTGGCTCCACCTTTAGAGTATTCTGGGAATCTTTCCTTGGACAAATGACTTCCTGGGATGGGGGACATAACTTTAACTCCACAGACCTATGATAAGAATTTCACCCACATGCATTAACAGGAGGGTTATTCTCTCACAAACTCAAAGATAATTTTGTAACCAGAAAAGTCAAAACAATTTAAAAAGAATTTCAAGCATTTGTTCCTGTCAGCACATAAATACATGTTAGTGTTCATTTTATGACAGTTCCAGGAGTGTTAATTTATTTACAGAGTTAATTTTAGAGAAACAACTCATGGCTGTTTTTAACTTAGCTTTTATCTATTATGATAGGGACTCATTGAGAAAATTTATTTATGGAACTAAGAGTTTATTGTTTTCTCTGTTTGTTTTTGTGCTTGCTACTTTGTGATTTGCAGGATGACAAGGTAATTATAAGATTTTTTTTTAAGTAAATACTTCTGTTTAATCCTAACTTCAGTTTACAGGTATCCCCCAGTATATGCAATTGATGCTTTCTGACCCAGTCTATTTTGATATTTGTAAATGAATTTCCTATTTGTCTCCTTCTGATTGGGAAGTCAGTAGGGAAACAGGGTTATAGTATGCTCCAGTCTGGATTATAGAGGGGACTTCATGACTTCTGATTCATAGGCAGCTCTGTGACTCACTGCGTAGTTCTGATAGGCCGTCCACAGGCTGGGGAGGGAAGCCCTTTAGTTGGAGTACACTCAAAAGCACAGGCTCTCCTGAGGACTCATGTCTACCAGTGGTGGGCTTGTTGGCTAAGGGTGAAGAGGAGCCTGAGAAGCTGAGCACACTGTTCTTTGCTGCTACTTTCATCTCCCTGAGTGTAGAGTTCACAGCTAGAATGAAAAGTGGCTCATGACAAGGTTGCAAAGTCAAATTTCTCTACAATATCGTGTTTCCTTATATACTGAGAGAGATATGGCTGGGATTTTCTCATATAGCACAACACTTTTAGAACTTCTGGTCACAGGTTAAGAGAGACAGAGTCTGAGCACTGAGTCAGGAACATCCTAAATGCTGGTGGCCCAAGTCTAATACCATTCCCCAAGTGCCACATTTTAGCTAAGGTAGTCAGCATGAGGAAAGAATTGGCGACTTACTGCCCAGGAGAGCAGCATACTAAGAAGCCTATCTTTCCTTGGATTAGCTAATTTGATCAAGTTACCTCATTTGCTAAAAGTTCAAAACCATACCATGTAAATCTTGAGATATCAGAGCGCACACAGATAGCATTATGTGATGTAAACACCTGGGTCTTTGAAAGTTATTACCTATGGGTCTTAAAAATCTGAGTATGGCCCTTTATGAAACAGAAAGATTTTATTCCTTTCAGAGAAAAAGAAGTTCTCTGTAAAATAGGTACTAAAATATTTATAAAACATAGCTAAAAAAAACACTCTGTGGTGTTAATGGGAAAGCTTTTTTAAAATTCAGTAAAATGTAAGCTATTTATTAGTATATTATGTGAGATTATAATTGGTCTTCTCAGAGGAAGCATTTATAAACTTACAAAAGGATAGCATTAAGAGAAAAGTGGTTTTTTTTTTTTAAGGATTTTTAAAATACACATTGAAATTCAGAAACAAGCATTTGTAGTCTCTAGTTGGCATTAGAGTTATCTTGGAACTTGTCTTTCTGATCATGGTATTTGAAGTATATTTTATTAAGTATTTGAAGTATATTTTATTAAGTATGTTTCATTGCAAGGCCTGACCTTAATGTATACTAAAGAATCAAACATATACTATTTAGACGAATAGGTGGTCCAAAAGCTTTTGAGTTGAATTTTATATAGAATGTTTCCATTTAGACAAACCACTGGGTTCTGTAGTGTATTATTTTTTAGAAGCTAGACAGCAGTGATTTTTTTTTTTTTTTTTTTTGATTTAAGTTCTGGGATACATGGACTGAATGTGCAGGTTTGTTACATAGGTATACATGTGCCATGGTGGTTTGCACAGCAGTGATTCTTATCTCTTACTCTTATCTAGAAAGATAGAGTAGCTGAATAGAAGATTTTGAAATTACATTGGTTGTCAGATATATCTGACTAAAAGGAGAAAATTTTAAAAATTAAAATGACAAAAAGTTATTTTTAATATTAATCATTAATAATTCTGACCTGCCAGATATTTATTTCAAAAGCTTACATATTATAGTATATTATACTGGAGGAAAAAAGAATTGAATGTGAGAAAAAAAACTTAATTTTGCTGAAGCATATCATCTGAATACTACCTTCTTTGTTCTGAGTTCTAAATGAAAAAGTGAACTTTATGTCAAACTTTCAGTGTTTTATTGGGGCATCTGCTTCATTGTAGCTGGTAAAGAAGTAGTGGAAAGAATGGCTTTGTACAGTCCATTAAATATGTCCCTGCTTATTTTTCAGGCACGTACCACCATGCCTGGCTAATTTTTTGTAATTTTAGTAGAGACAGGGTTTCACTATGTTGGCCAGGCTGGTTTCAAACTCCTGACCTTGTGATCTGCCTGCCTTAGCCTTCCAAAGTGCTGGGATTACAGGTGTGAGCCACCATGCCTGGCCCATCAGTGATTTTATTTGCAGGGCTGAGGCACTGTATAATCTTCCTACCTTTGTAGGAGAGTGCTAGTGTTTCTCAGAAGAAAAACTGAAGGTACCTCTTTTCCTTAACTACCTTGACCAAACTCCCCTCTGCCATTACATAAGGTTGGGGCTGATACTTTGGTGGGTCATAGGTGTGGTGGAGCACATAAACCCCCTTGTGATTACACCCAATAAGTGTGTTATATGTCTAAAGCTTTTTTAGTATAATCTTAATACGTAAACATGTTATTTCCCCCCTCAGAATACAATGACAGATTCCACAATACTTTTGGAAGATGTACAAAAGATGAAAGATAAAGGTGAAATAGCACAAGCATACATTGGTTTGAAAGAAACAAACAGGTAAGTTGATCCTTCTTTTATTCATTTTGGTTTAATATATTGATCGTTAGCCTTCAAGATAGCCTCTTATACAGTAAGTGTTTAAACATTCCTTTATATTAGACATTAACTGGCTTTCAAAGGGAATCTAAAGTTTCCAGTGTATTTCTAGTTAAGATCCTCACTTATAAGGTAGTAGTATTGACAAAAGGTGTCAGGGAAAATGTTCTTCCTGTTAAAGGAAGATTTTTAAAATATTTAATGCTTTAGCTTTAAGGGACTGCCTTGAGAAGAAAACCACCTGCTCAGGTCATACCATCTTAGGTCGCCACTTTCATTTGTTATTCAGGATTGTTATTTGTGAAGGTTTGTAGGGGCGATTGGAGTTTTTAATAGTTGAAACTTAGAATGAAGAGAAGTGATGAGGTACCAGGAATCACTCAGTGTTGGCCATGTAACTCGAAAACGGCACCATGACTTCTAGGATAGGAGAATGAAAGCTCATATCTGGAATTCCCCTTGGCCTTACTACTACCCTCCTAATCGGCAAAGCCTTAGTCTATTGGTCTAGGTCTCTTGATGGATAGTTTCAGGATTGGTAAACATAAATACTTTATAAACCAAAGAATATTGCCATGCAAAAAGTAAGATGCAGTCGGCCTTCAATATCCAAGGGTTACATATTTGTGGAGTCAACCAATGGAGGATTGAAAATATTTTTAAAATGTTTATTCTTATTATTATTTTTGAAATGGAGTTTCACTCTTTTGCCCAGGCTGGAGTGAATTGGTGTAATCTCAGCTTGCTGCAACCTCCGACCCCAGGTTCAAGCAATTCTTCTGCCTCAGCCTCCCAAGTAGCTGGGATTATAGGCATCTACCACCACGCCCGACTAATCTTTGTGGTTTTTTTTAATAGATATGGGGTTTTGCCGCATTGGCCAGGCTGGTCTCCAACTCCAGACCTCAGGTAATCCACCTGCCTTGGCCTCCCAAAGTGCTAGGATTACAGGTGTGAGCCACTGTGCCTGGCTAACAACTATTTTCAAAGTATTTACATTGTTTTAGGTATTATAAGTAATCTAGAGATGATTTAAAGTATACAGAGGACATGCATGGTTATATGTAAATAATATGCCATTTTATATAAGGGACTTGAGCATCTGTGGATCTTGCTATCCAAGGGAAGACCTGGAACCCAACCGATATTGAAGGATGACTGTACTTCTTATCTTCTTTTATGGACAAGGGTGGAGAATGCTTATAAAAATACTTGGTTAAACTTTATCAGTGTAAATTATAAGCATATGTTATATCTAAGAATGTGTTAATATAGAAAGAATTATATTGTATCACACTGTTATTTCATCTACTTAGCTATTCAATCACCAGTGTGCCTGCTTCATGCCAGGCCCTGTGCCACATACTGGGAATACAGTAATAAGCAAGATAAATGCGATTCCTACTCTCACCGACATTGTAGGCTGCTGGGGAGACAGCTGAGAGGGTTTGGACTTTATTCCAAAGATAATGGAATCCTCTGAAAGGTGTTAAGTAGGAGAATGGTGTGATGAGATTTGATTTTTAGAAAGCTAGCCCTGTATTCCTGTAACCCAATGATTATCGTGACTTGCAGTTGGCTGGTGGCAGTTAGGATTGACAGAAATGGTATATTTTGAAAGCTACATAAGAAGATGAGGTCAGAAAACCGTAGGGTTTATTGGATGTGTGGGAGAGGGACAAAGAAGCCTGAAGATGACTCCGTGGTATCTGCTCTCTTGGTTAGATGTGCTGATACCATTTTGTGATCATGGGACTGGAGTGTGGGGAAATACACGGTGAAGATGATCAGTAGATTTATACATACTGGATTTAAGGAGCCGGGAAAACATCAGAGAAAGATATCTATTAGGCAGTTGAGTGTACTGAGATGTAATTTTGAAGTCATCAGAGTATAATAGTACAGTGGAAATCATGTAAATAGATTAATTTTCTAGAGACAGATGAACTCTCTAGATGTAAAGAAGAAGACAATGCCTGGAATTTGTGTTATGTAAACATAATGACAATATAGCAGGAATAAGAACCTGGGCTCCAGAGTCAGTGCTAGGATCCACTACTTACCAGCCGTGTAACCTCTACAGGTATCTTACTACTAAGCTCCTATGTCTTCCTCTGCAATGTGGCAAATGACTTATGTTGGCTTACTAGGGAAACTAAATGAAATAGTGCATGTGAAAGAATGTAGAACAGCATCTGACACTGAGCAAACACTCAAAAAATATGATTTTTATAGTCTAACTAGAAAATAAATTACTAACATCATAATTACTAATTATACATATTTTAATAACATGTGCTCTATCTCTAATATAATAGCAGTTTTTCCAGTTCCTACAATTAATTTTTGACACAAAAAAGCTTTTAAAAATCATGTCATAAAAGCTGAGAACTTTGGACATATTCTGATTCATGTTACTGCTATAAGAATTTTTAAAACTGTTTTTTTAACATGGGAAATTAGATTTTATTAAGCTAAAAACGTTCCTACCTAGAAGACTTAAAATTCATTTTGAAAGATAGCATGAAGATCGCCACACAAAGATAGTAGCTGAAGTTTTCATTCTATACGTTTGTCATAGTTAACCTCTAATATAATATGTGATATATTAGATCACTTTGCTAGCTGATTAAAACATGAAAAACAGAACCTCTTTTTCACCTTCCAGTCATTTCTTATTTTGCAGGAAAAGTAGTTCTATATCCTTGATTATTTTGCTTTAATTTCTACCCATTTACATGTGATGCTACTCATTTTTAAAAATTAACCAAAAATAATTTTTGTGGTAATGTCTTAAAGTTGTCATAATGAATAACAATCTTTCTTGTGTAATGTTGAAGTACTGTGTACTGCTGTTGACCATCGTCACCTCATCACCATCCTGTATCCTTTTGTGTTTTGCATTGTTGTTCCTTTTGCATGGAAGATCATCTGCTCTGGATTGCCATGAGTTGAATGAGGATGGAGAGCTGTGGCTGGTTTATGAAGGGTTAAAACAAGCCAACAGGTTATATTCATCTTCTCAAAATGGAATGTTATTAATTTGTTGTTTTTCTTACTAACAGTGGCCTCCTGACTTTCACTTCTGTATTTCTTGTGCCTTGATTGGCCTCTTGGGTAAATTAATTTCAGTAATTGTGTTATATGTCCAAAGTTTTTTAGTAAAGCTGAGAACATTCAGCCACACACCTTCTTTTTTTTTTTTTTTTTTTTCCCCCTATTTTATACAGTCTTGCTCTGTTACCTAGGCTAGAGTGCGGTGGCATGATCTCAGCTGACTCCAACCTCTGCCTCCCAGGTTCAAGCAGTTTTCCTGCCTCATCCTCCTGAGTAGCTGGGACTACAGGTGTGCACCACCATGCCTGACTAATTTTTTGTATTTTTAGTAGAGATGGGGTTTCACCACGTTGGCCAGGCTGGTCTCAAACTCCTGACCTCAGGTGATCCCCCTACCTCGGCCTCTCCAAGTGCTGGGATTACAGGCATGAGCCACCACACCTGGCTTAAACACCTTCTTTAAAAACCTTCACTACCAGATAGTATTAAAGCTAAATTTGTTTGGTGGTAAATGTAAGAGACTCCCCTTCAGACACTAAAATTTGTGAATCTTTCTCTCCAGGAGTTGAAAGAAAAACAAAATCTTTCAATTAGGTCATAAACTATTGGGGGAGAGATTAAGGCTTATTACTTAGACAGTGGCTTCTCGAATCCTGTAGATAGATCTACAGGATATATGTGCCTATTGCAATGTGGCTACACTTTTTTTTTTTTTTTTTTTTTTTTTTTTTTTT